>NW_024582857.1:178567-195948 GCF_018398535.1 Haplochromis burtoni | reverse complement strand
CAGCCCACAAGAGACGTCTTATCAGTGTTACCTAGAGACACCTTATTACCCTCAGTGTGACATCTCTTGGCTCCCCATGGAGAGACATCTTTCATTCATGAGCAGACTTGGCAGTCACGGACAGACAGCTGAGATTAAAATGTGTCTTGGTCTTCCCGTATTAGGTTCCTAGGCACTCTTGTCTTGATGTGAGTTGTGCAAATATTACGGTGCACTACAACGATAACTCCAGGCTGTAAATTCTGATGTGTGATGGATAAACAGTCACAGAGCTTCAGATTGCACTGTGGGAAAGACCCACAAAGGCTTCTGATTTCCACTGGCATCCACAGTCTTCATCTATGTTATTATGGAATCCTTGCAGCAGGGGGCAGTGATGTGAAAGAGCAGTGCTGCTACATGCTACCTCTTTTCAATAGCACTCCAGTAGCAATGGAAAAATCACATGTGCTTTAAGAAGCAAATGATTTTGCATCACTCTGCAGCTTGGTTCAAAATGTTCAGGGAGTGTAGAGAGGGGAAAGGCACTGCAACAAATGCAGAAGAAGAAAAATGCTGCATAAACACAATGGATGTTGAAAAATAGACAAGGAAAGAAGACGAAAGTGCTGCAAAAGCTTTCACAAAACACCCCACACAACAGAAGTGTTTTTGAGGTGATGGAACAGCTGCAGATGTGGCAAGCTGACAGCAAACAGCTCATAGCAAACATATATCTACAGTAATATATGAATCATGTAGTTAAAGCACAGTGGGATCCCTCATATGGCTTGTGTCACTTTCCCAGGTGGTCCGTCACGTCCCCAAAAACATGGCAGTTGTCTTCTGTGACATTTCTTTTTTTTCTACTTCCATTGTTTTATTCAAATTTTGCTGTGTTTTATGTGCTTTTATAGTATTTTCATATTTGCTGGTTATTTCTTACATTGATTTTCACCTCTATGGGCCCCCACAGTCTTGAAAGCCCAGAGGCTGCTGTAGCTTACTGACATGGTCTGTGATGATTAACAAGAAACCATCAGTAGAAACGGCATCTCTTCCCTACCCGTCTTATATCCCTTTTCCACCCTTGCACAGATGATGCGTTATCTAGAATTGGTTCTATAGGATCACTTCTATTTATTTGATGCCAAGTCAAAAAAGTAATGTCAAGACATTTTGTGTGTTGAGTGTTCAGTGAGCAGCACAGTGTCCAAACAATGTTTTGCTTACGTCTTCTCACCATCTTCCCTGGCTCATTTTCAGACGCTGTGAGCGGATCAACTGTCCCGCCAGTTCCTTAGACTGTAAGAACTCTCCCTTGTGGATCACTTACTACCAGCTCACGTATGAGACCAACATCATCATTCCAGCTCAGATCTTCCGAATTGGCCCTAACCCGGCCTACTCTGGAGATCATATTGTCATTAGCATCAGAAAGGGGAATGAAGACGGATACTTCAGCACACGCAAGCTGAACAGCTTCACAGGTGCCGTCTACCTGCAGAGAAAGGTCCGCGAGCCCAAAGACTTCCTGATAGACGTGGAAATGAAGCTGCTGAGGCAAGGGACGTTCACTTCATTCTTGGCCAAGATTCATGTCTTCATAACACCCAGCACTATGTAATACCAAAGAGACAGACAGAGACTAGACATTTCATATGGTGCTAAACATTTTTGGCGTTTAGATTTTTGTAATGCCTCTAAAGGTTAAAGCATGATTTAGGAATCTTGTAGAATATTGCCAAAGATTGAATTATTCCTATCATGGCAGGCTCTCTGCTATGTTTCCTTGAAAGTAATGTTTCCTGAAAAACCTTGTATTTCTACGTATGTATTTTTCAGCTTCACTCTAGCAAACATAATTTAGCTTTTATACACTCGCACTATTAGTGTCTGTTCAACTGTGTGTATAGACGTTGGCTGGTCTCGGTTATTGGTTTATTCCCTCATTACCCTTTTGGTGATGTTTCGCACCTTTGGCTGGCTTTAAAATACAACTGTAAGATTGTGTTGTTTTTTCCTCTCACTTCACTGATATGTCAGCACAGGAGCTGAGAGATTTTCACATTACAGAGAGGGAGATGCTACAACGGCCTGAAAAGCTGTCATTCAGGAGAATACGGCACACTCAAGCACCAGGATGGTGATGTGGCTGTGGTGACATCACACGATGCATAGCGGCCACTTTTCCATAGATAAGGTCCAAAACTGACAAAATGAATATATGAGAACAAATGGTCTCAGAAGTCTAGGAAGCAGTATAAATCGTTCAATTTCAATCTTTATTTGTGTAGTTTAAAAAATAATCTTTCAATAGTTTTAGATAAAAAAAAAATCAAATAAAGGATATTTATTTTGGTATCGTATGCTTATTATTGGCAGCACGGTGGCACGGTGGTTAGCACTGTTGCCGCACAGCAAGAAGGTCCTGAGTTCACTTCCACCATCAGGCCGGGGTCTTTCTGTGTCGAGTTTGAGTGGGTTCTCTCCGGGTACTCCGGCTTCCTCCCACCGTCCAAAGACATGCAGCTTGTGGGGATAGGTTAATTGAATAATCCAAATTGTCACTAGGTGTGAATGGTTGTCTGTCCCTGTGTGTTAGCCCTGCGACAGACTGGCGACCTGTCCAGGGTGTACCCCGCCTTTCGCCCTATGACAGCTGGGATAGGCTCCAGTGCCCCCCGCGACCCTGAAAAGGATAAGCAGAAGCGAATGGATGGATGCTTATTTCACTTAGTATTTTTTGTGATTTGGCATATTTCACATGTAAATGATAAATGTTAGTGACATATCCACAGAGCTGGGCAACACAAAGTGGAAATGGAGCGTTTCTCCAATTTTTAAAAGAAGAAAGAAAAACGTTTTTCTCCCATCTCATAAAATATACTAAAAGCAAAACTGCGTAAATTAATGTAATCAGGGTTTTGTTTTTTTTCATTATTATTTTGCCGGTTTTGGACCTAATTTTTGATTTGGTCAAGCGTTTGGTGTATATTATTTATGAATATGTGATCTGATCAAATGAGTTCAAAACACACAAAAAAGTAGTGATGATGTCATTCTAGCACTGACAGTATTTTTATAGGGGAGGTTACATTTTATTGTTTCATGTTATACTCTTTAGTTTGTAACCAGATGCATCTTTTTTATTTGACTGTGTAATTATCTCAGGGTAAAAGCCACATTCTCTTTTACACACTAGACAATTTCCTGTGTGGTGTGCAGGACTGACTCAGCCTGCTGCGTTAACTGCAGGCTGGCCTCACACAGCATGTACGTTTGTATCTGTAAACTGACTGACGATCAAACCGTTGTCAATAAAAGGTCACAGTGTCAGAGTGCGTTTGTCCACGTCAGTAACACGTCACACGTTGGACCGCTGGTTCCTCAGTCAACAGTGAACCCACATCCCCATCTACTGGTGTCAGAAGGTCCCACTATTAATACACTTATAAAGTAATTTAGATATTATGAAGAAAAACAGCTGTGCTGCACACATTAGGCACTTCTTATCTGAAATGTTTTTATCACCTCTTCCGCTGCTCCACAAGGAACATCGTCGTCTGTGTTCCACCCTGTGGTATTCCCACCCGGAAAGTGTGCGCTCCAGCCTATTAATACATTCCAATAGATGACAGTTCAACTGGAAACTAGAGGGTGGGGTCACTGTAAAAATCAAACACCACAGTTTGGCTGATAGGAGGTTTTACTGAATAATAACACTGATATTTTAAGACTGCAGTTACTGGGTGTGAAATCACCCAACATAAAATGTCAGAAGAGCTTTTTACCGAATCCTAGAATAAATTATTCTAAAGGATGATGCCGATCTTTTTTTTTAACATAATTCAATAAATAACAATAAAAACTAAACACAGTATATACATGTGTTGTATTTGCAGAAGGTACTGCAAATTCTACTCAAACATAAAAACCTGATCTCTGATCTCTGAGTGTTTGTTTGCTTGTGTTGAATTTTGTCGGTACTATCCAGTAAGAATTCATAGGCTGTGAAAACAAAATGAGGCCCAACATTTCCTCTGAATCCAACTCAAAGTGACTTTGTTTTCTATGAGGTCTTTTTAGTCTGACTTACTCTAAAACAACAAAAGGAGCGTTTAGATTTTCTTGGTACTTGAAATACTCTCAATGTGTCTATTATGTTTCTGAGCTCAAGTTAACACGTTTCATAGCAAAGATTCACAGAAATAAAGAGTCACTTCGAATAGTGTATATCAATACACAACAAACCAACTCTTCTTACCTGCTTCCTTTGACATATATGCCGTCTTTGTTGCAGTAATGAAGACTGGAGCACCCAGCAGCCCACACAGACGTTTCTCTGTAGCCTCAACACAGTACAGGCTGAAAGCTTTATAAAATATTACGGTCTCGTCAATATTATAGCACATTTAGTGCATTTTATTGGTAACTGTATTACTTCTCCTGCTATTCTGTTGGTCAGCACGTCCTCTGCTGTGCTCTCTCAGCTGTAAGTCTCTGTGGTTAATGCCTGGTTGTCTGTTATTCTTTTACAAATTTCAAAATGAATACACAAACAAAAATAATGTAGAAGCAGAATTTAGATTAAACCTCCCTGAATATACCCTCCCAAATGAAAGCCTTTAATAGGCCTACGAGCACAGTGAAGCATCAGTGCATCCCTGTGGTTTGTGCGACTAGATGATAGAAAGCTTGTTTAGGAAACTGCTCAGCCAGTAGAGCAGTGATACTGGTGTGCCATGGGTGGCCTCTTTCCTCTCTGCTGAAGCCCGAACACATCCGGCTATTGAGGCGTCGTCCCACACATGTGGGGGTGTGACTTCTGATTATCTGTCTCAACTTCAAAGGGTTATCAAGACAGCTAAAAATATGTGGCCAGGACCCACCTTCTTACTGCAACGTGAGAACAACCAGATCTCCACACATGAAGTTGCGTTTGTGCTGGATGAGTCAAACAAAGTACTTTCACCCATGAGGCTGTGGTTTGTGTGACGTGTGAAACCAAAGGAAAATATCATTTGTAATTGTAGTTTTTCATCACACTATGGTTTCAATTAGATAAACGTTATAGTTTCCATTAAAACAGACTTTCACAGTGTTAACTGTGCATTAAAAAGCCTTTATGACCTGTGGTTGTGGTAAATCTCTGGAGGCCACTTGCTATCTTTTTCCAGGAGCTGCAGAGCTGTGACATCACAAAAACAGCTTGGTCATTTCCAGCGATGGTATATGGGCCTGACTGGTTACGGTGCTGGAACATCAGGTCCTTCCAGTGGGATCAGACACAAAGCTGTTTGCAGCAGTTTCTATTTAACGGAGGTTCCCATTAAATCGAGGAAGTGAGCTGGAGATCAAACTTATTTCCAGTCATGGTTTGTAACACTAGCCAGTAGGTACTCACCGATCCTTAACGGAGGTAACTCAGCTATTTGGTCCCAGCTTTGATCTCGTCAAAGGGTTAGGAGCTAAATTTCTTCAAAGTGAGCCACAACACAGCAAAAAAGGCTGTTTGTTCAGTATTCAACTGTGTCTACTGGATTTATGTTTAGATGTGTTTGCTGCCTTTTCCGTGACTTCTCCATTCGGCTGCAGCTTTTAAATATTATTCTGTTACATTACTGTATAAAAAGATGAGGTTTCTGTATTTCCAGAAAGCACACTTCCTCTGCTTCATCCTCTTTACATCTCATTGAAAGATCAAAGTCAGTGAGCTGGCCTATCACTGGTCAGCTTCTGAAACACTCTCTGATGTGCTTTTATTCATCTTTTAGTGATGTGCTGCTCTACAGGTGGTTTCAATAAAAGTGAACATTGATTCCAATATAAAGTCCTCTTTATTGAAATTAGGCAAATAAACTTCTATATTTTCTATAAATATATAAAAAATATTTATTTAAAAATAAATCAAACAAAAAGTGGCAGAGCATCACTCTACACCTCTGGCTCCAACACTTCAGCCAGGTGGAGCTCCAGTGGTGTGGAGGATCTTTACTTGGCCCAGTTTAATACCACCTATATGAATATTGTTGCGGACCATGCAGTGTTTCGAGTGAGTGTATAATCTATATAAGTGTTTAATAGTAATTTTTATTTAATAAAATGTGCATCTTAACATGTTAATTAAAGCACAGATTGAAGCTGTCTCGTTGCTAATGCTTCCTCCTCTGTCTGTTTTTGTCCTGACCATTTATTAGTTTAAACTACAGTGTTTTTAATTTTTGTATGTGTACATTTGTGACATTTATTTTTGGTTATGTTTGCCACTTAACCTATAAATCCTATATTTCACTTTGTTAACCAAATTTGATGTGCCGTTACGGTCTCTCCAAAATGTTAGAATGACATTTCTTTATATTTTCTTTCATGTGAATTTTGGAGCGCTCTGAAGCTTAGAAAACTGTGTAGTGAGCTGTAGGTGGACAACAGAGGGCAGCAGACTGCATCAATCTGTCAGCATGCAGCTGAAAGAATGTTTACTTGCACAATATGCTTGCGTAACTTGTCTGTGCATCAGCACATCAAATGCATACCTACATTTTCCATTCCAGCACATGTTAGCACAAACACATTCCCATTCTTCTCACAGGGGCTTCCTCAGTGCACAACCACGCCAGTGATTCCATTTAACTGCTGTGCTCAGACCTACTCCCAGTCATCATGTGAGCTATCAGTGGGCAGTTATCATGTGTGAAATCTTGAGTAAGCTTTTCCATAGATAGATGTGATGCATTTCTTCCAAAGCAGAGAACTCCATCTATGAACACCAGGCCAGGCTTCCTTGAGGGAACCAGTTAAATGACGCCTTTGATTGGCTGATTATACACCATTTATCTTCTTTAGCTAATCATAGAGAAAATAATGTTCTCTTTATCACACTGTGCCAGTGTGTGTGAGGCCTGTGTGTGCCTCATAAAACCCACTGAGAAATCAATAAGATCCTCCTTTTGTTTACCACGTGCCCTACCTCGCCTGCATATCCACAATTAGTCACTTATCAGAGCCTTCTTGACTTTAATGTGTTTTGGAATATTTCTTGCGACAGGCTGCATCGCATTTGGTCGTAAATGCAATAATGAAGATATGCTGTTTCAAGGGTTAGAGTATTTTTCTTGGAAAGGCTCCTTATAGAAAATTCCACATCACTTTCATCACCACAATTGCTCCCATGGCTCTCCTTAATTGTATGGTAAATGTGGAAAGGTACACAAATTAGAAATAAAATTGGATGAAAAAAATAGCAGGAAAGATAAAATAAAACAAGTGTGCATGATGTGGAGCATTCTGCGGTGGTATTCAGTACTTTTTCTTTTTGTTTTTAAATACGCATTAAGTCTGAAGTAAAAAACGAACTGAAAAAGGAAAATTTAACTAAGACTGAGTGACTCTCAACAGAAACTGACACATTTTTGGATCAACTGATACTGAAGAGAAGCATTATATTGAGAAGCATTGTTGATGTTCTTTAAAATTTACCTCTGGTCATACTGTCAATTTCATGCTGCCACATAATAACAGGTCTATAAGATAAGATAAACCTTTATTAGGCATAATTTTTTTGGTCACGGCAGAAAGTGCAAGTTAAGAGCAGTAAAATTAAGAAAAACACAATAGAAAAGGATCAGATAAAGTAGAATAACATACTGTACAAAATAGAATAAAATGCTTTGTCATAATAGGAAATATTGCACTTGGTACTAAGCAGAAGGCCAAATTAGGAAGTTCTAGATGTTTAAATGAGATGAGACCAAGTTCTTGATAAATCCTTTACTAAGAGCACTAAAGGGCTACAACCCCTTTGCTAATTTCTACAAGTAGCTCCTTCCACCCAACTGTTAAACATGATTACAGCAAATGTCCTCAACCCAATACACTGCAGTATTTAATATAACAGCAGGAAAAGAGAACGTCAGGTGGATGTTGGGGCAAATCTGTGGGTCAGGAAAACTCTGCATTGTTTTCCATTAAACACGCCCTCGGCATATCGCATATAAGAACTTGATAGTTTCCATATTTACTGACAATTTAATGGCAATAAATTTATAATTTTTTAATATATTCAGTCAAAAACATTACCTCGTGTGTATTAAGTCTCCATCAGAAAGCAGATTTTTGGTCCTCATTGAATTACCTATAATGTTGTGTTGATCTGAAATCACCAACTTTTTGTGGTGGAGGGGTTTGTACAGGGTTTGTGCACCCACACAATCCCAGCAGCTATGTTGAACCTATGTTGGAACCGGAACCGGTGAAGGAAAACACCTAGTTTAGAGGTTGGTTGGGCACAGCCTGAAAGCAATATATGGTCCCAGTCTCCAGTAAGCACCCCACTCAGAGGGTCCATAACAATTCAGTGCTTTGTTGATTGAACAGGAGTCAAGGTTGGAGATCCAGACAGTCCGATCTCCTGCTGACGAATACAGGACTATGGAATACGGAACGTCGCTTTTCTGTTGGGAGTAAGGCCTAAGCTAATGCATGACTTCAGTATGACCTGGAGGGGTGTGACTGGCACTAACATCCTGCCCAATCTAAACTTGAGCACTGTTTTCTCATTGGACTGTGCTATCCAGTTTTTTTCCATAACAAACCCAATGTTTGAACATGACTATCCACATCTGCCCTTAGTACCAGAATGCCCCAGGTTACAGTTCATAAGCTGGAGGGGAAATAGTGTATCACTAATTTAGGAAATGTTCATTTAGCCTGGAAAAGGATCCATTGTATATTCTTCCTGTAGCCAGTATCATTGGAAGGTGTAGCATAAATTCTCACTGCTATGCAGATGATTCCCAGCTCTATCTTTCAATAAAGCAAGATGACACACACAGGAATGTCTTAAAGACATAATGACATGATAATGTCACAAGTTTGTTGCGTTTGTTTACAGCAGGTGTCGGCAACCTTTCTGATGACAAGTCCCATCTAAAATTTCCTCAGAAGTCAGTGTGCCATATGATTGCATTAGCAATAAATGTAATAACGCTCTATATTAACAGTTACACACTATATAGAACAACTTTATAGAATTATATTTGTCTGCAGATGTTGGCAGCTGTCAGTGAATAATTATCAGCTATTTTGAAACAAAAAAAAAGACACTTTTTATCCATAACAGCAAATGAACTGTACAACAGAAAATACAAATGCCATTTATGGTCTCCTCACAACAATGATAAGAAAAGTAAACTGGGCCAATATGGCATGTTTGCTAATACAGAGATACACATGTTAATGTGATCTGTGGTCTCCCACTCAGAGACACAGGTCTCCCAGTGTCCAGCATTCAGAGGCTACCTGAGGACTCATGTGAGAGAAAATCTGCTCACACAGACATGTAGAGCCAAACACTGTCAATAAGGCCTCTGCAATGTTCTGAAGACAGTTAAACCTGTCAGGTAGTGATGTCCAGCAGGTGAAAATGCAAGCTCCATGAACACGCACAGCTGTGGATTCCAGCTGCTTCGATGTTGCATTAACTGGCATTAACTCAGCCAGTTAATGCAAGACAAGTCTAGCTGCTCATTAAAGCTTTCTGGTTTGATCAGAAAAGAAAACATTGGTCCAAACACCTGAAAGTCCAAAAACGCATTGTGAATTCTGTCTCGAGTCTACGGATGTATCCGTGTATTTCCGCGGTGCTGATGCTGCGCTGAGCGGAAAGCTCCTGAAGCTTTTGAAGTGTTGGAATGTGGAAAGCTAGCAACGTCCCTCTCACCGGTAGGCAAAGTTATTTTTAGCCAATTACATGTTTAATCTGGTAGTTGGGGCTGTTAGCTAAGATACCGTCATTAAGAATTGGCACAACTATGCGAGCTGATTTGCGATGTGCACCGCTGGCCCATTTATTTTTTAACGCACCTCCTCAGAGGTGTCGTGCCCAGAGCTGGACTGGGACAGAAAAACAGCCCGGGCATTTTGACTAGAGACCGGCCCCCCAGGTATTAAAGCCATAAAGCCTTTGAATGAAAACAAACGCTGTGGTGACAGTGATGTACAGTCTTGTTGGTATATGTATGATTTCTATACATTTTACATCAGAGAAAAATCCAGTGAGATCATTAACAAGACTGGCTACGGATACCGACTACGGAACGGAGCAGTTGTCAGCCACCTCCTGTACATGGATGACATCAAGCTGTATGCCAAGAGTGAACGAGACATCGATTCACTGATCCACACTACCAGGCTATACAGCAATGACATTGGAATGTCGTTCGGACTGGAGAAGTGTAGTCGGATGGTAACAAAGAGAGGGAAGGTAGTCAGAACTGAGGGGATTGAACTACCAGAAGGCAACATTGCAGACATAGAGGACAGTTACAAGTACCTGGGGATCCGATAGGCAAATGGGAACCATGAAGAGGCCGCTAGAACAGCTGCAACCACCAAGTACCTGCAGAGGGTCAGGCAAGTCCTGAGGAGTCAGCTGAACGGTAAGAACAAGATCCGGGCCATCAACACGTACGCCCTGCCCGTGATCAGGTACCCTGCTGGGATAATAGGCTGGCCAAAGGAGGAGATAGAAGCCACTGACATGAAGACCGGGAAGCTCCTGACTAGAGCTGGGCGATATGAGATTTTTTCATATCACGATATGTTTTTTTCATTTCAGGCGATAACGATATCTATCACGATATAAGCCAAATAACTATATTTGTAAGATTTAAATGTGCCGTTGCTCACAAGTAAAATGTGAAATAATCAGCAGCTTGTTTTTATTTAAATATTTATTTCCCATAATAAGTTCAACAGGGTAGATGTACTTAAGGAACATGAGACTTTTTCAGATAAATAAAGGCAAATATTGCAAACTACACAAAAGGCAGCCGCTAAAGCGTTTAAGTTTCAAAATAGAACAAACGAAACAGACTAAATTGTCAATTCCACTTAGAAACAAAATATTAATTCTAAAAATAAATCTTAGTTTGTTTTACAGAAGAACAGACAAAACTGACTAACTTTTGTCAATATCAAATAAACTGAGAACTAAAAGGAAATTCTCAATCTCTCCTTGTTGTATAGCTGAGCTTTTCAAACAGTTTTAACAGTTACTTTAGTCTGACAAAAGCCGAATGACGAATTAGCGCTTCCAGTCAGAGACTGAGGCTACGTCCACACGTACACGGGTATTTTTGAAAACGGAGATTTTCCGTTTTCGTTTTAAAAAATAATCCCGTCCACACATAAAGGCAGAAATGAAGGAAAACGCTGCTATGAACATGCCAAAGCAGCAGGTGGCGCTAGATTCCTAACCGTGCAGAAATGTTGGCCAATCAGAAGTCTAGAAGCCTCGGTGGGAAAAAGTAAACAAAGCTGGGGCATAGAAGCAGAACCGAGTCGTATGTGTGGAGGGACAGTAACTGTGTGTATATGTAAGCATTTAAACACTGCAGAGAGTAGAATTAACAGTATTGTAGAAATTCATTTCACCGAAACAATAACGTGGCGCACAGTGTGACGCATGCACCAGTTTATTGTATTTCCAGACTTGCTTTCGGCACAATTTACAGTGCACGCTACTCTGTTTTTTGTCAGACTTGAAATAGCCGAAATACCTTCACACTACGGAACTTCTATGGCTCTTCCGTTCGACAATCTCTCCGGCATTGGAACCATCATCTGTTTTCTCTTCGGTCACGCTCGGTTGATTTTTCTAGTCGGCACACTCATTTCCTCCATTACCCGCTGGCTGCTTCCCAAACAAACACACGTGCGGCTTGGCACTTGTGCTGTACGTAACAAGTCACGCGACGTGACGCTGCGGCTGTGATTGGTTCGGCTCTGCGCTACTTAATTTGGATTGGCTGACCTTTTTTTTTTTTTTTTTTTTTGAGGACAAGAGCGGCGAGGTCTATCGCGATAGCTTAATTTCTCTATCAGTAAAAGTTATATCGCGATACATATCGTTATCGTTCTATCGCCCAGCTCTACTCCTGACCATGCATGGAGGGTTTCACCCCAAGTCCAGCACCCTGAGGCTGTACGCTAAGCGGAAGGAAGGGGGCCGGGGACTGGTGAGTGTCAGCACCACAGTCCAGGATGAGACAACGAACATCCAAGAATACATTGGGAAGATGGCCCCAACTGATGCTCAGTGAATACCTCAGGCAGCAGAAACCCAAGAAAGAGGAGGAACCATCATGGAAGAACAAGCCCCTGCACTGTATGTACCACTGGTAGATAAAGTAAGGGGCTGACATCCAGAAGTCCTATCATTGGCTGGACAAAGCTGGACTGAAAGACAGCACAGAGGCACTAATCATGGTAGCACAGGAACAAGCTCTGAGCACAAGACCCATAGAGGCTGGGGTCAAGCACACCAGGTAAGTGTAAAGATGCCCCTGAGACAATCCAGCACATAACAGCAGGGTGCAAGATGCTAGCAGGCAGGGCATACGTGGAACACCATCAGCACGTGGCCGGCATAGTATACAGGAACATCTGTGCCGAGTATGGCCTGGAAGTCCCGAGGTCAAAATGGGAGATGCCCCCAAGGGTGGTGGAGAATGACCGAGCTAAGATCCTGTGGGATGTCCAGATACAGACGGACAAAATGGTGGTGGCTAACCATAGTGGTGGTAGACAAGCAGAAGAAGACTGCCGTAGTGTTAGATGTAGCGATAGTGAATGACAACAATATCGGGATGAAGGAACGAAGCTTGAGAAATACCAAGGGCTCAGAGAAGAGTTCGAGATTTTGAGGGTGAAGTGGTCCCAGTGGTAATCGGAGCACTAGGTGCAGTGACTCCCAAGCTAGGCGAGTGGCTCCAGCAGATCCCGGGAACAACATCGGAGATCTCTGTCCAGAAGAGCGCAGTCCTAGGAACAGCTAAGATACTGCGCAGGACCCTCAAGCTCCCAGGCCTCTGGTAGAGGACCTGAGTTTGAAGGATAGACCACCCGCAGGGGCAAGTGGGGAATTTCTTTATATATATAATCAGACTTTTATCAGTTTGGTCTTGAAAACCTGAGTAACTATTGCAGTTTTATCTTGCTTAACCCTTTAAAACCAGTCAGAGCGGGCACGCTTTGTTTTGCATAACTATTTTTAAATCCCGGTAGCACTGCAACCACGTGAGCTAGCGCAATAATTTTTTTTGCATATGAAACCGGAGGAGTTGTACTTACATCTTATGCCATCAGCTTGTCCTACACTGTTCCAAAAAATAGTAATGTCAAATTATTTTACTGTGTATTTTACGGTTGTGTACTGTTTTTCTAGAATATCATTACATTTACATAAGTAGACTGTGATCTGACACGTCAAATGTAAAATAACATAACATCACTGTAAATGTAATAAAACACAATTTACTTGTTTGTTAAATATATTTTGTTGTACATATGCATATTTAGATTGTAAAAATACATCCAGAAATGTCTCCCATCATGCCTTGGGACATGTGCTGCTGTTTAGATGTTCTTGTTTTATTGTTTATGGTTACGTTACTTTTAACTGTTATCTTGAATGTTGTGTTTACGCCGTGGTGCAGCGTCACTGACAGTTGTTGTTTTGTAGAGAGAGTGCTGTACCATGAGTGACTTCTGTTGTGCTGTTGTTGAACCTTGAGGCACATTGTAGCACCAGCAAGTGTTTTAATAAAGAGCTCCCCCTACCAGCTTGGGGTTAAATAACAAGCTCAATCTCTCTCTGTGAGCTTCTTTGTTAAGATTTCTCTGCATGCCACAATGTAAAACATTGCACGGACACGCTGTGCTAATTATATATTTTGAAAAAGAAATGTAGAGGTAGGAATTGCAATTAATATAAATAACATGACGCTAAGCATCGGCCAATGAATGTGAACTAACAACAAGGTCGCGGGTATGGCTGCGACCGTAGGAAAAAACCCTAATATGAAGGTATTTTACTGTGCATTTTACAGTAATGTTCTGTTCTTCTAGAATATCATTAAAGTTACGTAAATAGACTTTGACTTCACATTTTGAATGTAAATTAACGTTAAATCACTGTAATGTAATACAACATAATTGTCATGATTATTAAATGTATCTGTCTGTACATATGCATATTTAGATTGTTAAAATACATTCACAAATGTATCATGATTTCACAAATATCTGTCCGTTATTTGAAAGATTGAACTGTTGAATTCAAATGTAATGCTATGGAAAAGTATATAACATGATCCCTATAAGCTTGTGTTACATCACATAAGTATTATTATCATTGCTAGTTAGGGCGTTCGTGGCTCAAGAGTTGGAGTTCGCCTTGTAGATCAGAAGGTTGCGTCCGCTCGGCACTCGTCGTTGTGTCCGGGCGAAGACACTTCACCCTCTGCCTACTGAGTGTGGTCCAAAGGGGCCCGTGGCGCCGTTGGCAGCCTCGCCTCTGTCAGTGCTGTCCCAGGGCATGCAATCAATTATTATTTAAACCAACTGTTAACTGTATATTTCTGTACATTTACGTATTATGATTCATATTTCCACATTCAGTGACCTTGTTTATAGGTAATTTCATTGTTTGATCACGTAAAAATGTTCCTAATTTAATGTCTAAAAGCACTTGGAAAAGGCAGAATCCCATGTCAAATTAGCGCAACAAACTCTATTTTCATTACTGAAAATAACTGTATTTTTATGGGACAGTTATTTTCTGTTATTTTACGGTCGTATTTTGGCGCCCCAGCTGCCGGAATATTACCGTTTTTTTAAGATGTTTTTTTTTCCTATTTATAGATGATTTCATTGTTTAATCACATTAACATGTTCCTGATTTAATGTTTAGCGGCACTTGAAAAAGGCGAGATCCCATGTCAAATTAGCGCAACTAATTGTATTTTCATTACTGGAAAAACCGTATTTTGCATAAAAAGCGCTTGCAGCAACAAAAACATAATATTCCAGAAACTCGCTTTGCCGATCCGATCAGCTGTTCATAACACTTCCTACGTCCATCAGCGAACTATCGCATGTCCGCCATGACCTGCCCGAAACCGGAAGTGACGTCATTTTCGCGGAAATGTAGTTTTTTACCATCAAGGCCTCATGAGCCTATACTGGTGTTTTTAAAAGTTATGTTTGACTTTATGACTTTCTGTGTCGTTTCTGGGATGCTTAGGACTCATATTGCACTGCTGGAAATAGTTTATTTTGATGCATATGCTGCTTTTTTGCAAATTTGCACTATAATATTTATTTTCGTTTTTCCTGCAGTGTATAGAAATTGGTGTATTTCAAAAATAAAACTATGAAGACACTCAAAATAAATTTCCTGTGGTGGGAAACTAGTTTGTGCAACTTTTTTGTATTTACAGTTTTGAGGGATAAGCCTCTTAAATTTCTCTAACTAGAAATATATGTTAAAAAAACAAAAACGATTTTCAATTTTTTTGTAGTTTATTGCACTTTTTTGCAATTTATGTAATTACTATGCACTTAATGCATGACCAATATTATTTTAAGTCTCAAGTAAAAGTGTAAAGTGTGCGTGTTAGTCCCCATAGGGAAATAGTTCCTCTGCATTTAACCCATTCACCCAGTGAAGCAGTGGGCAGCCGCCAGTGCAGCGCCCGGGGAGCAGTGTGTAGGGACGGTACCTTGCTCAGGGGTACCTCAGGGTAGCTGTTCAGTGGAGTCGAACCCCCGACCTTCCGATCACGGGGCCACCACTCTACCTACTGAGCTATCCCTGCCCATACAAGTAAGTCTCAAGTCTTTATCCTCAAGTCTCAAGTCAAGTCTCAAGTAATGTCAGGCAAGTCAGAGTCGAGTCTCAAGTCACTGGTGTAAAAGTCCGAGTCAAGTCACAAGTCTGAAACTTTGAATTTCAAGTCCTTTCGAGTCTTTAAAAAAAAAAAACGAAAAAAAAATGTTGCAGTTATGCTAAATGTAAATATTAGACCATGTAATTTTAAAATCTGTGTTTTTCTCAACACATGACAAAATAGTGAACTTAGAAAATATACACAAATTGTGAAATTGCACCTCTTTAAAATGCAGCTCAATTAAACCTAGCTCCAAGAATAATTTTCACCGACAGTTCTGAGATAAGCTGCATGTTATTCTTGGATGCGGTTGTAGGACCGGCTTTAAAATCGCATGACAAAAATATCATACACATTAAAAAAAACTGTATCACCAACGTAGCCTGGACAACATTTGCTAGTTAGATGAAGTCAGCTATCTCATTGTAGCATATTTATATGCATATTTATAATCATACGGTTCTTGGAGTGAGTGCATACACTCATGAAGTTTAGTAACTTCAGGTCACTGCAACAAGCCCAGGTACAGTTTACCGACGGATGGGTGCAGGACCTTGAAATGCACCGTGTAGAACGAAAGACCATCGTACGTATCATAAGTTTACCAGTCTCACAAATCGTCGTCATAAATACACATTCGTTAACCGTTTATTAATAGGACCTTTGAGCTCAACGGTAATTAATTAGTAGTGGAAATAATTTCTGGTAGCATCACAGAAATGTAGCAGTGACAATAATATTGTATGCTGTAATCGTACTGGGCAATTAGTGATACAAAAAACCTGTTTTATCCTGTGAATAAAAGTATATGTTTTTGTCAATGTACCATAATAACAGAAGCGAAACACAATATTGTGTCAGGACAATTCACTATTTATGCACAATAAATAAAGGAGCATAGCGCGACAATTTCTGTTCAGCGCCAGACTTGCTTGTAACCTATATCACCAATTATGTTATGAAAATGACGTATTAACTACTAAAAAACACTGACCTTCGTGTAAATGCTTGGAGCAGACTAACCTGTGAGCTGGAGTGTTCTGGGACGTTATATTTGATCTTTGAATGGCTGCAATCCAGGCCATCCGTCGCGTCTTTGTTACTTCGGAAACATGGCTCGAACAATTTCTCTTCAACGACGTAATCCGATAACAACCGATCTCTTTACCCGTCGGCTTCCCGTGGCTGTCATGCGACCGGCTATTGCAGTTAATAATACAACAGCTTCTTGACATTTTTGTGTTTCTTTTTATCGCTGTATAACTGATTTTAATTGAAAGCCTGCGTGCGCTAGTACCTCTTGCCACGAGTTCCCAGAATCCTTTGCGGTTCTACCCGTGAATGACGTCACATTTTCAATCTCTATATAATATGCATGTTAAATTTTATATTTGGGGTAAAATATCAAGTCTTTTCAAGTAAACCGGTTCAAGTCCAATTCAAGTCCCAGGTCATTGGTGTAAAAGTCCAAGTCAAGTCACAAGTCTTAGAACATTTTTTCAAGTCAAGTCTAAAGTCATAAAATTAATGACTCGAGTCTGACTCGAGTCCAAGTCATGTGACTCGAGTCCACACCTCTGCTTAATGCATACATATTATTAAAATTTAGGCTGTAATGGTTGTATTGATGTATAGCAACTTGAAATGCTCCCAAAAATGGCACTACAA
>NW_024582857.1:152917-154743 GCF_018398535.1 Haplochromis burtoni | reverse complement strand
CATGTAAAAATATAATATAAGCTCTGGCGGACTTGGTTCTATGGTAGGTCTTAAAGGGTTAAACGCAGTATCAGTTTCAGCCTGTCACATAATGACCCTTTGTGTCACATTTTGTGTCACACCTTGCTTTCTCCTTTCTCACGTTTTCATTTACATAAATGCACAATTCTTCAGATCACAGTCAGATATAGAATTTGTGGCTTAATTCAGACAATCTTGGGACATCCTGTCAGAGACCTTCCAAATTTTTTAATACTTAACAGCAATGTGCAGAGCTGTCATTAAGGATGTAGCAGAAATCTGTCTTTTTGCTTCCAACTGAGAGATACCCATTCTACCTTCTGAGCAAAAAGAGCTTTGTTATTTTGCATTGCATGAAGTTGTATTTTCATTGCTTCTAACATTTAGCATGCACTCTTAACCAGTATAAATGGCAACAAGAGACCATAAAGCCAATCACAGCTGCAGGACCTTGGGACCAGCTAACCTAAATGGAATGCAATCATTTTAATGTCATTAGCTATACCTGAGCTTTTCCTGCTACAACATGCCAAAATATCTGCAATGAACAATGTCTTTTATATAGCATGTGCAAGCATTTATTTTCTTGGTATTCACCGATATACACTCTTAACAACTTTGCAGATCTGTTATGACGATGTCTTGTAGTGAAACAAATGACGATGTATGTCACGATAAAAAGCTGATCGCAAAAATATCCGAATAGTGCAGACATGTTTCTGTGTACACATCAACGGCCCTGAAGAAGGCAGACAGGTCAACTGAATAAGCAGCTCCCAGTGTGGATGTGCACACGCTCAGACAAGCTCTTGTTGCACAAGAAAATGTAGCCCTGAAGCTGCAGGTTAAGAGGCTCAGCATGATGATCAACAAGCATAAAGCAAACAGGAAGCAAATCCAAAAGAGCAAGAGCTTGCTTAATTCTAAGAAGAAAGCGCCTGGATTACTGGAGAAGAGGAAGTAAACTGCTTTCATGACAGCTTCTGTATTTGTATGAAGGAGACCATGAGAGTGAGAACTTGGTAGCAGTATGAACAAAAAAGGAATGAAGCTAGCCAGAGAGAGGAGAGAAAAGATAAGAAGTCTGAGAATGGCTGGATGTTGCTGATGGCAGAATTTGCAGGGTGGTGGAGCAGTTAAGAGTGCAGCGATGTGAAAAAGTATTTGTGACACTCACGTTTCAAATCATCAAACAAATGTCAATATTAGATGAAGATAAGAGGGGATACAAAACACATTTTTTGAAAGACGTTTTTATTTATTTGATTTATTAAGGGGAAAAGGTTATTTAAACCTCCCTCTGTGTGAAAAAGTAATTGCCCCCTAAACCTAACAGCTGGTTGTGCCAACCTTGCCAGCGACATCTGCAGTCAAGCCTTTGCAATAACTCAATATGAGTCCTTCACATCACTGTGGAGGAATTTTGTCCCAATCTTCATTTTTATAATTGTTTAAAAGTGTTTCATTCAACCACAGTGGAGGGTCTTCAAGCCTGAACGGCCTGTTTAAGGTCAGGAAAAAGTCCCCTGCTCCAAATCCTGTTTTTATTTCCTCTCAATTGATCTGATGGAAACTTCATTTTTAATTTGATTATAAATTTTATGTTTGTACCACAATAATCATGAGCTCTTTCCTACATTACTACGCTACTTACTGACCACTCAAAGCTTTTGTAATCCACATGGGACTTCAGCCATTTAAGAATCACCAATTAGCCTTCGGGAGGAAAACAGAGCACTCAGCTAAAACCCAGAAGACACAGGGAATGATTCAGGAAGATTTAAAACCGGAATCTCTGGGAGTCA
>NW_024582857.1:136651-151532 GCF_018398535.1 Haplochromis burtoni | reverse complement strand
TTTTTTGATCGTTTCCAGTTATGTTATATTTGAGTTTAACATTAAAACGGATTTTGAGTTTACATCTGTCTCTGGAGTCTGCACCTTGGGTCCTTTTCCTGCCTGCACACAGCCACACCTAACAAATGTTAACCAGTGCAAAGTCCTGGAACAGAGGTGCAAGGCAAAAGCAAAGAATGAAATTCATCAAATTGTATTAAATGGTTTTCATTTAATTTAACAATTAAAATTTAATCCTCGGGTGACATCTCCTGAATTTACCTGATTACTTTTTTAATTTGTCCAAACACAGACTGTTTCCTAATATTACACTTTGAAATCAAGACAAATCTGTACAAATATGTACCTTTTACTTGGGAATATATATGTATCTTGTTGACCCTTGAAAAGGTAAATATTGGCAGCTTCAGTACATTTGTACAGAATTTACATATTGGGACAGAAACTGAAGTTACCCCTGTTTCTGAGACAGTATATCTCCTGTTGAAATGCCCATAACAGAATGCAGCTGTTAAACTAATATGTACAAACTGCAGTGTATGTTTTTTTTAATGCTAGATAAATACAAATAGAATTTCATGAACAAATCAAACTTCCTTTTAGGAACATTTTGTTTAAAGCTCTCGGATGTGATGTTAGGAATGTAAAATACATCATTACAGGAGTTAAAAACAACTTGTGCTCTCTTGTAAAAGTGCTTTAAAAAGCTCCCGTTGAAGGTCACTGCACAGTGAGTCATCCAGTCATGTAACTGATGCAAAACGTTCTGTCCAATCAAGCCAAATTAAATTAGGGATTTAAGAAAACTGAGAGCCAGAAGCTTTTTCTCAGCCGAGTGCACTTTAACCTGAACTTTCATCGCCTGACGTAGGTGGGTCTGACTACAACAAAGGATAATGGTCGTGATGACGGATACCAGAGCTGTCTCACTGTGTGGCATGCATTCTGCTCCTGTGCTGCTACCACTGATGCACTACACACACACACGCACACATTTTACAACATTAGTTTGGACTTCAATCAAAGCTTCTTGTTGGGCTCTGAGAGATCAGCTCAGTTTCAAGGTGATTTATTTTACGCTGAGAAAATACCAGACTCCAGCAGACACAAGAGAATCACACTCACAGGATTTCACACATACATACATTGCTGTTTCCTGATGTTTCTTTTATTTTTTTAAATTTCTTTTGCACATATTTGTCACACTTGCAAATCATGAATTAACTGTGATTAACCAAATTTTGGAGGAAGAAAAAAGATGATTTAATAGAATCTGTCTGGCATAGTGAAGCAAGCTCAAAAACAACCTATATCATGCCGCAATCTAAAAAAATGGCTGAGAAACAAAGTGTATCAGCCATTTCTAAAGCTTTGAGACTCCAGCAAACTACAGTGAGCACCATTATCCACAAACGGAAAAACTAAGAACGATGGTGAACCTTCCCAGGAGTGGCCGGCCTACCAAAATCAGTCCAACAGTACACTGATGACTTATCCAGCAGCTTGCAAAATAACAACATCTAAAGAACTACAGGCCTCACTTCTCTCAATTAATATCAGTGTTCATGATTCAACAATAAAAAAGAGACTGTCCAAAAATTGCATCCATGCAGGTTCCAAGGTGAAAACCACTGTTGACCAAATTGCCCCAAATTATCATGATGATCCCTAAGAAACAGTGAAAAACAGTCTGTGGAAGTTGAAGTTTCCAGGCGGTTTGCATCCCATCATGTCTGCTGTAAAACAGCATTTCATGAAAAGAAGATAACATACCAACAGTTAAACTTGGTGGTGATAGTGTGCTTCGGGACCTTGGAAGCTTAATTGATGAAAACATGAATTCTGCTGTTTACTATAAAATCCTGAAGGAGAGTGGGCTCTGAAGCGCAAGTACACTCGGGTTATGCAGCATGGTCCAAAACACACCAACAAGTTACCTTTGAATGGTTCACAAACTAAAGAAGGTTTTGGAGTGGCCTACTCAAAATTTGGAGTTAAATGCAAACTGAGACACTATGGCCTGACATTAAAGAGGTTCTTCATACTCAAAACCTCCAGTATTGCTGCAAAATTAAAATTTAGCAAAGAAGAGTGGTACAAAATTCCTGTACAGTGATGTGAAAGACTCACTGGAAAGTGGTGACTACAAATCTTGCTGCAAAGGGTAGTAAAGAAAACTCATTTTTAATTTAGGGTGCAAGGACTTTTTTCCAAACAGGGGTAGGTAGTTGGGTGTCGTGCATCACAGAAGCAACTCAAACACACACTTCAGTGAGAAAATAAATGCAATCACAATTGAATATAACTAGGCACAGGAGCTAATTGGACCAAGGATCGCAGGCGATGTAAGGAGAGAGGGAAATGGCAGTTAGTGGCTGACAAACAGGGTGCAGGATATACGTTGGTGAACCGAGCCGGTGGAAGTGAAATGAAGTATTGGCAGGCGTCCTTCAGCAAGCTTCCGGGGAAGCTGGTGAGCTGAGCAGAGAATTGGCAAGAAGTAAACAAGGAGAATGCAGGTTGCCACTTTGCTTTAGTGGTAACCATTTGGTTTTGTGATTCGTTTAAACTGGAATTCTGAATTCTCAAAATGATCAACAATATTTTTTTTTCTCAATAAAGTGTCAGTAAAATGATCCTGAGGTGTGCCAGGGAAACCCAATGCACCATAGCCACGCCCAGCCACCTACCTGTTCCTACAGGAAAGGACAACAAGAAGGAAAGTTATCCTCAGCCAGCCAGGATACTAACACAGAGATAACTATTTTCACCTAATAAATGAAAAGTTGATTTAAAAACTTTGTCTAATATTAAAATTTGTTTGATGATCTGAAACAAAAGTGTGAAAATATGCAACAAATAAGAAACCAGGCAGAGGACAAATCCTTTTTCATACAACTGGTCATGCAAAGAAAAGCAAAAGCAGTGGCAAACAGGTTTATAGTTTCAGTACACATTTTTGGACACTTGAATCATAATTTAAAGTCCACCGTGTGTGAAATGTACACGGATGCAAAAGTTGCAATAAGCTGACATCAGAGGGAGATATATTATTTCAAGCCAACATGAAAATAATCACAGGACAGCATTTAAATACACGTTATTAACACATTTACATGTACATACATATTAGCCACCTACCTTAATAGTTTTTGGCAATTAAAGACCCTGGAATGCACTTCATATGTTTTCTTCTTGGCTTTAAATATATCATCTCCCCCTGCTGGCAATGCAACTTCTGCCCACGGATACGGTAGTATGAGACAGGATGAGAGTGATGTGAAGAGTTTGACCACACAGTAAAATAAAGTTTAAACAACGATGTTACTTGCATCCCCACATTAAGTTTTCTTTGGCCTTGTTACACTGATGTGTGGGCTACAGCAGTATCGACCACCGAACGATATCGGTCCAATTTGAAGACCCAAAAAGACCGCGACTGCAGGTTGCAGCCTGCATTATATTTGTTCAAACCGTGCACCATCAAACTTTTGGAGACGGTCAGCCAAAAGGTTTGGTTGGTCTTTGATGGAAGGACCCTTGCTGGAATGTACACACCCTTTTCACTAATGTGCCATAAGCATCAGGCCACAGACACCTTCTGCTTAAATGGGCCAGGCCAACTTTGACAGAACTGCATTATGTGACACGCTGGAATGGGAACATGCTGGGTGGGAGGAGTGTTGACGGCTTTAGTGTTTTCAGAGTCATAGAACATCCTAGTTGGGGGGAAAGACATAGGTCTTTGTGCCTTTGTGGGTCTTTAAGGTCAATGTTATAACTCTAGAAACAATGGTATAAATGTTAAAGATAGTTATCACCTATGGTTTTATAGGGAGCTTACTTTTAGTAAGTGTACGTGTAAGTGTACGTTTTAATCTCTGTCTGTGTCTCTATCTCCACCTTCCTCTCCAGCTGTTCCTATATGCCTGAGTAGTGTTACTGCCCTAAGTAACAAATCAGCTCAGGAATGCATGTTGTCTTTTGCAAATTCGAAAGGCC
The DNA here is from genome assembly GCF_018398535.1 of Haplochromis burtoni. Taxonomy (NCBI): domain Eukaryota; kingdom Metazoa; phylum Chordata; class Actinopteri; order Cichliformes; family Cichlidae; genus Haplochromis; species Haplochromis burtoni. The sequence goes on along the minus strand of NW_024582857.1, from coordinate 147,530 downwards.
AGTAAATTTCCAACAGCTAAGAAATGTACAGACTTGCACAATAAAGTTGGAAAATTCTTGTAAGAAACAATGTTTCTCAAGGATTTGCTCCAGTATTTGTTAGTAAAAAATATATTTCTGTCTTCAGTGTGGACTATTTACTAGGTTAGCTCTGATTTACACTTCACACACTCCCAGCTTCGGGTACCTTAGGCTAAATGTAACCTCAACACTACGCTGAAGGATCTGTGACTGCAGTTGACCACGCCACAAAGGCCAAATGCTTTTGAGCTTGGAAACAGCTCCCATCCACAGCTAATGAACATCCTTTCAGTGGATGACAAATTGTGGAGACAAAATGTGTGTCATAAAGTATTCTCCCACAGAGCTGAGCAGAGTGCTGCCTGTGGATGTGGGGAATGTGAATCTGCTCTGTTGTGCAGCAGTCAGGCAGACAAAGAGCCGGGGCCTGGGCCGTCAGCGACTGTGGGACATACTAAGCATCTGGTGACAGATCCGTCAGGATGCGTGATCACTTTACACTGGGCTGCATGTGTGTGGGACTCCTGGATAGATACATGGAGTGTTTTTACTGCCGACTTATTGCACACCTCAAGAATTCCAGCGCAATCCTGTCCTCACTAGTAAAACCTGCTTGTGTGCTCAACTCCAAACAGCCCCGTGTTTAATTGTGTGCGATAGTGCCTGCAAAGCACAAGCATCTTCTGCTTCTGTTTCAACCTGTCAATAAATCGAGACAAAAAGCAACACCCTCCTGTCTTCTTGCAACTGTTGCTGTTGTTTACCATAATACGGAGGCCTTGCAGACAGTCTGGTGATTCAGCGCTGATGATTCAGCGGGATGAGAATGAAATATTGTTGAAATAAGGTTCAAAAAATGTTCTGAACCTCAGGATTCTTCATTAATCTCTACTTCTCATCATATATATAAAACTAGTAGATGTGATTATGTCTTGCAGGACCTCTTTGATCATTTGCAAAACATATTACAAAACACAGAAAAACCCCTAATTGCACTTGGTTTCCTTCCCTTGGTTTCTCATGCCACCCTGTCTGAGAAAGTATAATGAAACCTGCCATTGTGTGCAGCCCAACTGTGTTACTCTGTTACAGTTGTAGCCCTATGTTTTGTGGTGCCAGCCAGTTCTGAGCAATTTAAACCTGCACAGCGTACACTTAGATGTAACAATGACTCCATGTGAAAGACTCATTATACGAGTGCCAAGAGTGTCAGGTAGAGCTGCAGTGGAGCTCCTTTTCTGCCTGACATTTCGTGTTCTTTGTAAACTGGCCGTCACATTATTGTATTATATTATATTGTACATATGTTTTGTACAATGTGGCAGGTTAAACATTAATATTTGGCTATTGGTGCCCTACAGCGGCTGATGTTGAACTCTCCACCAAAAAATCTTTGATTTCTGCATGAATCCATTTAAGTATTTGATTTAAAAATTAGTCAGATTGTACAGTTATGAGTTGTTTTTGTTAGAAATGGAGAAATATTGCAGATTTTTCATTTGGTCTTAATTTTTTGTTATTTATTCATTTTACTTTTCCAAAGGGATGTTTTCTTGTTTTATTTTGTTTCAAGTTAATAATATGAATTGTATTTATGGGGGTAAATATCTGCTATCAGTGAAATGTAATCATTTTGAAATTTGAGTTTGAAGGTTCTAGTGGCGGGTATTTCTGTCCACATGTATTTGTCCATTGAGCTTTCATTTGTTTTTTCACCTTTCTGAGATATTTTCTTTGGTCATATTGTATTTATTTTATTGATCGAAGCTCTTTTCCATGTTTTGACTGCTGTAAAACTGTAATTTCCCCACTTAAATTTTCCAATATAAATAAAGCATAGTTATCATATTGTAAACAGCTTCACATAACCCCAGAAAACTATTGTTAGTAATGACATCCAAGGCCTTTAAGTAAACTGCAGTGTTGTGCAAAGCTCGTGTTCCCGCATTGCTAACTTTAACCTGCCTTCTTCTTAATGGCCATCAGGGGATGCACCCCTGTTGTTGCAAAAACACTTCCCGTCCAATAGAAGTCTATGGGAAACTGGCCCTCAAGGATGGCATTAGTAACCACTTTCATGGTGAGTTTATAGACTGATTCCCTTATTTCTGTTCACACTGAGTAGAACATTGAGTCCATGGAGGACAAGTAAATGTTGTATTTCCAACATCTTAAACAGGGTTGTATCAGACCTCTTAGACATATGAGGCATGAGCCATTTTTCAGTATTTACAGTCATTTGAAAAAGTATTATATTATATTATATTATAACATTTTACATGCTAGACAATCATAACAAAAACTCTTTCATTTGGAGGAAGCTCACTTCCACCTCCCTGTATTTATGAATTCTTACAGTTTGTGGCCATAGGTGTAGGAACCTAGATCGGCAAGTAACTCCTCTGTTTCACTTTTCTTTCATTTGTGAACGAGACTCTGATATAGATGAAGCAACTCATGCACACATTTCTCAGGCTGAGAACCATGGCCAGACTTGGAGGTGATCATTTTTATAACAAATAGTTTACCCTTGGTGCTGCATTTATTAAAAGGTACAGAACTCATAGAGACCTCCGTATCGATTCAAATCATAACATTTAAACCAGGCCAAATTAGGTCTGACATTTCTGAACTCTGCAATTGAAAAGCTTAGCACTGTTCTGGCTAAAGTCACGTTGTATTGAAGAAAAAGGTAAAGATATCAGGTCATTCTTACAAGCTTCCCTGGCAAACAGCATCCATAAATTTTAAGGTGCAACACACACACACAGATGTGTAATGGACAAATAAAATATCATCTGACATACTAAAACTGAAGCACAGATCGTCTGTACATCTCACAAAACCATAATTAGTTGTGTGGTTATAGCCATTAATTAGCAGTAAGCTACATCTGCCTTTGTTAAAAAGCAGGACTTTAAAGCAGGACTGCTTTTAATTTTAAGCATTAACAAAATACAAAATCAACCCGTGTGTGTGTGTCAGAATGTTACTATGGAAAGCACTTTCACACAGAAAACGTCTGACTGACTGAGACATGTTGTTGTTTTAAGTGTTCAAATAAAGTGCTCTTCTTGCCTGCCAGAGAGGTGACTAAGGGATGTTGGGCCCTTGTTTCCTGGTTGAAAATCTTGTGGATTATACAAAGATTATACCGGCCTTTCTTGCTGATTTCATTAGTCCTCTAAAAGTCCTGCCATTATGTTGGAGATAAAACATAATTAAAACTGCATTTTGGTGGTATGGGATCATAATCACTAGGAGTCAAGACTGATTTCTTCAATGAAGACTCCAGTTTCCTCATTGCTCCACACAGTTGTCTTTGTTTGCTGCTATTTTTCATCTCTCCAGTCAGCCGCTTGATGTTTGTCAGCCCTTATTCACTAACACTCTGTTGCACTTTGTTGCTTTTGCTGATACGCTGACTTTTGCACCGTAGGAATTGTTAAAACATTTGTAATAACATCAACATTTCTCAAACATGTGCAATAATGCAGTCTTTACCTTGAGGTGACTGCTGTCGTGATTTGGGGCTATATAAATAAAATTTAATTGAATTGTTTTGGACAACATCATGGAAAATGTAGTGATTAACACATTTGCTCAGGAACCAAAAGATCACTGGTTTGATTCCAGCCTGAGACTGAAAGGGCTTTTTTCAAGAGGCAGGAAGGGCCAGGTGTAAAAATCTGCCAAATCAAACATGCAGAGCTGCCCGCTGTGACAAGGGAGCAGCCAAAAGCAGACTATCTGGTCTTTAAGTGATGATGTATGAAAGCTGCTTCCGGGTCCAAACGAGTCTGCGTTTATTAAGGCTGTTGTGTTTTTAACATGTTTTAATGTTTTGTATCTTCTTCTATTTAATCTCAACAAGCCCCTAAAAAGTCAGTGATCACTGTCGGCCTCTCGGTTTTTATTACCACTATTCATATTAAAGCTCCATTTTTAAAACCTCACGATGTAACTACAGCCCAGCCCATGCAGCAGTATATTAATGACGAACCTCATATTGTTCTCCTGACTGAAGTTTGGCCCGTTTACAGCATCCTGCCATGCGATTGCATTTGTCCCTGACCATCGGGAACCGTCACGTTAACTTTTATCTTAAGTTAGCGTTCATCCTCCAGCTTCACTGTGTTTATGTTATGCCAATATAGCTGTGTAGCTAGCCACAACATAGCACATCATTATATACCAGCTAGTCCAACTTCATTAACCCTACAAACGTCACTGCTGTTTAGTTTTCTGTCTTCATTTATTTCTGAAGTGATAGCAGAGCTGTACGTTTTAATTTTTTTTTTAGAAATCTCTCAGTCAGAACATGGTGTTTTATCATTAGATGGAAACTAGCGAGCTAACTTCCTGTTAACTTCTAACTCTGTTAAATTTCATAAATTCTGTTTTCATGGATGCCTGGATGTTAAACTTAATTGTTACACCTGGTAAAGCAGCAACACTGATCATTTTATTAAAGATGAAAGAATTTAGACAGTTTGTAACTCTCAGTGATGCTGCAGTATTCGTTTGACTTTGGGACCTGAAGCGGAGTTTGGACCCAGAAATGACTAATGACGTCAGACTTAAAGACCTGATAGGCTACTGCATGTTAAATTATAGAGTAGAATTATAAAGAGCTAGATGTAAGCACACAAACACTGAATTTAATAAAACTGCACCAATACAGTACTAATGAAGCAGATTAACTTACTTTTTGTTTTTATTTTATTGCTTATTTATTCATAATAACACTTAAAAGAAATGAATAACCAATCAAAATATAATTAATTACTCTTCTACAACACTATGCATATCTGGTTTGCGTCAACAGACGTAGGCTGCCGGGGATTCCCATGATGCATTGAGTTTTTCCTTTCCAGTCACCTTTCTCACTCACTATGTGTTAACAGACCTCTCTGCATTAAATTCTACCTGTTATTAACCTCTGTCTCTCTTCCACAGCATGTCTCTTATCCTGTTTTCCTTCACCCTCCCCAACCGGTTGCAGCAGATGGCCCCGCCCCTCCCTGAGCCTGGTTCTGCCGGAGGTTTCTTCCTGTTAAAAGGGAGTTTTTCCTTCCCACTGTCGCCAAAGTGCTTGCTCATAGGGGGTCATATGATTGTTGGGTTTTCTCTGTATCTATTATTGTACGATCTACTGTACAATATAAAGCGCCTTGAGGTGATTGTTGTTGTGATTTGGCGCTATATAAATAAAATTGAATTGAATTGAATTGAACTGAATTGAATAGGTAAACCTACAATCATCACAGGTTTTTATTTTTCTTTTAAGGGTAAGACTGTAATTTACCATCTTGCAACACAACTGGGGAATGTACAAAATGAGAAGACAATTCATCAAAGTGAACTGATACAAATGCCATTTTGAGCAGGAAAATGTTCTGACAAAAAAGCAGCATGATATGAGCTGCAGCTAAAAGTATTTAGACCATATACTTGTACATGGAGGGCTATGGTTTGGTGGACGTTTCACAGCCTCAGGGCACAGACCTGGAATTCACCGTTTGTTTAGCGGATATGTGAGCGCTGCCAGTGCTGCCAGCTACAGCAGGAGGTGGTGCAGAGTTCATCTGCAGGTAAAACTTACCTGACCTGGAGCTGTCTGAATGTGGGGAAACAAAAAAAGCATCAAATGGGAAAGGGGGGAGGTGACACACGATAACAGAAGGCCACACATAAAGGGAACATTGTTCAAAATAGGCTGCATCTGAATCAGCCTTTCATGTTCTTTTATGTGTTTAATAGTTAACTGGTGGGAGTAGAAATCCACCTAATCAGACCTTAATTAACCTGACAAAATGAAACTGTCTTAAATGCAGAGGTATTATTTTTCCTTAACAAAATACAAAGTGAAATGAACACTCCATCACAGATATTGTTCAAGCAAAATGTTGACATTTAAGGCTCAACTAATGACTTCTCAGACCCTCAAAAGCACACATATAAAGCAGGACATACTTTTTTCACTTCCACTGTGTCACCGTATACAAGCGTGAGTGCTGTGTGTAATCTTCTCAACTGATGCAGGAGTGCATTTTACAAATTAACAGGCCTTTCTCTTTATAACGCCTGAGGCTTTCGACATGAAGATATCAGTGTGATCTGCAGAACCCATGCTTATCCATCTTCCAGAAGATTGGGATCTTCCTTCAAAGGGAAGCTCAGGGCTTCCTATCATTACTGGTTACTTGTAAACCTGTAATTAAGTCCAAATTATGCCTATTAATAACCTGCAAGGGAGAGGCTGAGAACTTAATGACTTAATATGGAGGTGGAATCAGTTAGGGGACAACTACGAAGACGTGATAATTTGAGGAGGTAGCCTGCACGAACTCACCATGACAATGAAGAGCACAGACCAGGTGTTGAACTTCCTGAATACACATATTTAGCATACATGTGAAAGGGCTGTCACCTTCCCTCTCATTACTTATAAATACCTCCTTCACATTATCCCTGTCATTCCAAAGACATGCCAAGCTCTGGTTAAAAGTATGTCAGTGCACATTCTTCTGAAAACATCCTAAAAGAGACTAGGAGGGCCTCCTCAGACTCTATTTATATGTTTCACATGCAGCGGTATTTATTGCACTGCAGATATGTACATATGCTGATATTTGACTGTATGCCAAAATATTTGCTCGCTATAAAACAAGCATCACCATTGAGTTATTAATGATTAGTGTGTATTTTTATTTCATTTTGGCTTTTTGTTTTGAAAAATTTTGAAAATGTTTCGTTTTAGTTTAGTTTTTATTATTTTCAGTGCTAGTTTCAGTCTTTTTGATTTTTATTGTATGGAGACCATATATCAAAAGCAAGATTTATAAGCGGTAACAGTATTACAAGAAAAACTTTTTGACAGCAGATGACTCAAAGTGTTGTTGACACCCAGAGTCTTAATAAACACGTTCAACTTAATGGAAATGTAAGTTTTTATCAGGCTTTGGAATTTAATGTGCAGAAGCTCATAGTCATTCCTGCCAATATGCAATGCAGGTGTTGTATCCTACTCCTATTAATTATCGCTGTTTGCGTCTTCTCTAACTCACACAGGCTGTGCCAACAGGTGACAGTGACAGCTCTTTGGTCTGGCTCTGCAGCCAGACTAATGACGACAGCTCCATAATTTCCCCCCGTCTGAGTCATCAGAGTACCTGAAGATATAATTAGGTTCATAGCTCTCAGACAAATTCAGGCTTTGGTATTATACAGTAACATTTGCCACAATGATTTCACGTGTAAACTTTGCTCTGAAGCACAGGTGTGGAGCCACATCTCTCTGATTCTACAAAGTTAGAATCACTTGATTCAGGACATCATTCCTTTGTGAGTATGTTCACCTGCAGGATTCCTTCTATCAGCACATCCAATAATAAAGACATCAATTTAGCTCCAAAGTGCAGCTATATGTAGGTGATGATAGACTAGATAAAACACATATCAAACGCACCCTATAATTCACATTATTTAGTGTCATTAAGGACACCAGGTGCAGATGTGAACTGTGACCTTGAACAGTCAAACAGCCTTTTACCAACCATCTATCTCTTGTCCAAATTACTGCTTTGTAGTTGCATGCCTCAGCCAGGCAGTAAAGTTGCACTTTGGGTCCCTCACATAACATTTGTCACCTTAGATGTAAAATGTCATCATTTATTCATTTGTCATCTTAGGCCTGAGTGGAAATTTGTCATAATGAGTTTATGATTTATTGCATTATTGTGAAAAATGATAAAAACTTCACGTGGGCATAATAGTAAAGACAGTCCCTTGAGGCATTTCTTATATATAATATAATAACCAGTGTCCTTGAATCAAAATAGATGTAATGGTAACAAAACCTTCTTCAAGTACGTCCTATATATTGTTTTCAGATGAATGGCATGGATGTGAGGTTATACTGAGGTTAACCAAAATCCAATCAGTTCATAACTGACTCCACATAAAATCTGTGTAAACTTTTATCAGCTCATTGGTAGGATGTTCTTTTCAGGAAATGTTGTGATGTGACAGAAGGCAAACCTTCCAAAAAGTCCAACTTTTTGCTCCTAGGCATCATCAAGATGTTTTTTGACCAATGTGAGATGAGCCTTTGTGTTCTTTGGCCAGCAGTGTTTTTTGCTTGGAGTTCTCCCATGATGCCATTTTTGACCACTGCTGAATCATGAACTCTGACTTTAGCTGAAGGAAGGGAGGTCTGCAGTCATTTAAATGTTCTTCTGGGTTTGTTTGTGACCTTCAAGATGATTTGTTGATGCGCTCTTAGGGTAATTTTGGTAGGCTGGCCAATCCTGGGAAGGTTCACCACTCGGTTTCTATATTTGTGGATAACAGCTCTCGCTGTGGTTCCCTAAGGTCCCAAAGCTTTAGAAGTAGCTTTGTAAGACTTCCCAAACTGGCAGATGCTGTTGACTTTGTTTCTCATCTGTGAGTTTGTTTAGATTATTGCATGTTGTGCTGCTTTTTGAAATCTCATAGTCTACTTCACTTTGACTTAACCATACAATTTCTTTTCCACACAGAGCCAGGCAGGTCTAAATACCTTTTTTCCATTTATAAACATGTTATTATTATTTGTTATTGTTATATGCACATGTACATATCTTGTGTGAATATTGTTCTACTTGTGTAAACAACGTTTTTTTAAAAAATGAAACTGCCAAGTTGGTAGTCCAACAATGTTGGCTGATTGATTAATTTATTGAATATTCATTCAGGAAATTCAGCATTGACCTAATGCAGTCCATTTTATAGGTGGTTATGAGCCACACCTTTGGTTCTAATAGGTTGCCTCTTAAAAGTTATGAGTTCTACTAGGAACAATAGTAGCTACAAAAAAGCCAGATTACTGTTATAAATATGTGTTCGAGTTTTTCACATAGATGCGTCCTGCTACTCTCATAAGCCCGAGTGATAGCTGTATATTTCAGCATTAAGTCAGCACCAATACCCTCAAAGTTATATTTCAAGACAAGCTGAAAGGAAGTCAAAGAACTACCGGGAAAGTACATGTACCAATCTATATGCCCATTTTGAAATGTTCTGCCATTTGGTCAGTTTAATCGTCTCTCTCCAAGGTCCTGAAACATTTCCTTTTTGTTTGATGTTCGCCTTTCTTAGCTAAGAATGTTGACAACACAGCTAAGACTGTTTGTCAGTCTTTAGGGTTTCTATCCACAGACATGACGGAGTCATCAGAAACATGATTGGCGAAACATGATAAGCCAAGAAAGAACCCACTTTAACTATGGCTGTGTTATTACGTTAGTAAGATGTTACTGACTGACAAAACTGACTTCATTGCAACTGTTATTTGACTAAATGTGTTGTCTCTGCTGTATTCTTCACAACATTTTACAGTCTTGTTGTGTAAAAGTGAAGCAGGAGGCACATCTATATTAAAACTACAGTTATAATCTTTAGCCATCTGCATGACAGGTGATTCATGTTGTAATTGTGCCATCCTTGTCATTTATATACCCGTAACAACTCTCCGTGAAAAAAAAAAATTATTATGGAAAACACTGATGACAGCAAAGGTGTCCTGCAGTAGAATTTGTTTTTCAGGTATTATTAACCCAGCAGATTTTTTAATAGACTCGGACTTTATACAGACTCCATATAATAAAGATGAATTATGGTTTTGGAAAACTAAGATTAGAGTAAGAAGATTCAGATCAAGATTGTGATTTTTTGGTAATAAATCATTTAAGATGTAGAAGTAGCTGTGATGTAAGACCTTCTCTTGGCTGCATTGTTGCTCTGATTCTTCCTATTCTTCATATAATTACACTTATCTGTGTGAATTAAGCGCTTGCATGTGCTCGCTGATTGGCCTTTTGCATGTATCAGTAAAAGAGTAGGCCACAGGTCAGGCTTAAACCTGCTGTATTTCACCTATGGACATGTGCACAGTCAGTGAGCTCAACTGGTGCCCCTCTAAATCTATTCATGTAGATGGGTGTCGTGTAGTCACTGTAGTCACTTAGCATAGACATGACAGGCATGATGACGAAGAGTAGTTCCCATCCAGCAACTGAGAAAAACGTAATGCTCATCAGGTAGTGACTTGGTAGATGTTGCTTTATCCTTATTTTTCACTGTAATGTGGACTACGATTAAAATTAAAAAGAATATGATGTTATATTTAATATATATTTAATATATATTTAATATATTTAAAGTTATAAGTTGAGAAAGGTGTGGCTCATATAGACTTCTATACAACTAGGTTGCTTTTTGCTATAAACTGACTCTTCCAGTGCTAGCCAGTAGGAAGAACACAGGCTGAAGGATTTTTTGTAATAGCTTCAAATTTCAGACCCAGAAGCTGCATCCATGTTTGTGTTAAAGTGCACACTTACTCTGAAACATATTTACTCATTATGAATTCATTCCTTCAAATCCACCAGATCACTGGCACCCCTCTAATGGAGCTAGCAGTAAAAAGCAAGTCCATAGTATGAAGACTTGGTTTAAAGCTAAGGTACATTGTATGGACCGCACCTTTTAATGTTTGAGTTCTGCTGTTTTTAGTCCCTCTGCCACAGGTGTATGAAATCAAGCAGCTATCCATGCATTCTGAGTTTACAAACATTTTTTAAAGAGTGGGTCATTCTTAAAAGCTGACTGAATTTCCACATGGTAGAGTAATAGGATGGCACCATATCCTACATATTCCACAAGTAGTAAGTAGTATTATTGCAAAGTGGACGCATTTAGGAAGCGCAGCAATCCAGCAACGAAGTGGCAGACCACATTAAGTTACAGAGCAGGGTCACAGAGTGCTGAGGCACATAGTGTGTGTGTGTGTGTGTGTGTGTGTGTGTGTGTGTGT
>NW_024582857.1:126769-136631 GCF_018398535.1 Haplochromis burtoni | reverse complement strand
TGTGTGCGTGTGTGTGTGTGTGTGTGTGTGTGTGCGTGTGTGTGTGTGTGTGTGTGTGTGTGTGTGTGTGTGTGTGTGTGTGTGTGTCTAAGGTGTTGACAGGTAATGTGTGAGTGATGACATGGGATACACACAGATGTCTGGTTGGCAGTTTGGCACTTATCTTTGAGGTGTCTCTGATATTTCTTCTGAAGCTCTTCAAAGAGTTTTGCCTCATGAAACAACAGCTCTTCTCTTACACACAACATGTTATCCTCTCCTTTAATAAAGATAGCTCAGTTTTCCCTCTCAAGACTCAATAGATGCTCTAAGTTTTCATTATTTTCATAGTGATGTACAAGTATTAGTCAGGTAAGAAACATTTCATATCATTCAATACTCAGAGACAATATTTCCTTAATAGCATGTGAGTTAGCGTTGATTTTATTCTGTGATCTGACAGGTCTCCCAAAAAATGACATTTGAAAAAACTCTTATTTGAAAAAAAAAATCTATATAACTCGTGTATTTTATGCTCATTAACTGCTATTAAACCACTCTTTCAGAGTCAGGTAGACCAGAGCTTGTGAACAGAAGAGCCCTCTGAGAGAACTTACCTGCAGATGGCGCCCGAGTTCCTGAGCTCCCTAATAATCAAGCCAAGCATTGAGGAGAATCTATGTACAAACACATGGTCGGAATATACAACCACGATCAATACACTGAATAAATCAATATTAGAGGCAGTGTGGTAATACTTTGCAACATGGTCGTTTCACGTGCCGTCTGAGTGCTTAGGTAAAATCTTTCCATGTTCAATACTGTATTAAACAAAGAAGAACAGAGAATCCCGAACATGTGGCAATGTGAACTTCTGTCCCATAGCATGTAGATGGAATTGTGTTTGCTTGTTTTCAAATAGAAGCATCCTGTGTCTTCCAGTGGATTAAGCCAATGTCAACAGGGATCTAAGCTTTAAACAAACTGTGCTGTAGAGACAGTCAACCCCTTCTAATCTGGGGCCAAAAAACAGAGGATAGGGATCTTTTAGAAAATAAACTTTTCAATGGAGCATGGCATACATTTAAGAGTGAAACATGGCTCAATAATAAACAGTCAACCAATGCCTAAAAATATTCTAAAAAGTATCCAGAGAGGCGGTTCTGCCTTCATATTCATGATTGTGTGTTTAAGTGGACAGATACATGCGAAACATGCAGACATGCACATATCCTCTGAATTTGGCCTTCAAAATTTATTTACTTTTTATTAGATTTGTCAGTTTTTGGATGGTGTTTTATTTTAGGTTTTAGAGCTTTGTTTGCATTTTATTTGTTAAATATATATTTAGAAAAGTTCATATGGTCTGCAAGAAGAATGAATCTGCAAATCAAATTGGACTTTCATTTGCACAATAGCATTTAAGATATGCTCCCAAAAACAGAAAGAAGGAAAAAACACATAACCGAACAGATCATAATGCTCTTGAACAACTGGCTTCCTTCTACAGGATGACTGCTTGTATTGACCAACTAATTCCATTCAACATGACAAAACACTTTACATTTATCTGATACCCCCGATTAAAATGTAGCCCCACAGTGATGCAGAGCTGGGGAGGAGTTTACTTCTTGGCAATGGAAGAAGACTGGGCTGAATGACTAACCTTGTCTGGTCACTATAGCTGGCTAGCTGCCATTGGGAACACTGAGACTGTGAAAAGGATGGCAAAGAGCCTCAATTGGCTTCCAAAGCTGAGCTCAGTGAGGCCTCTTTTCTTCCTCGGTGTGACTAGCCAGCGAGGCAGGATCTCCAAGAAGCCTGACTCTTTGACCTAATCCATTTTCTGTCCAGCTGTGGGGGAAAGTCACCTCTTAGTTTTATCACATTTGAATGTGAACAAGGCTGGAAGGGTGCTTGTGTGTCAGAGTACCGGAGAGCTCCTCTGAAAGGGAGCCCCTGTAGTCAGGGAGAAAAATGTGACAGGCATCTCTGTCATAGCTCAGGAGCCACCCTATCTGAGGAATATATTCTTTCTTTTGAAGGCTCACTCTTCTCTTTGGGGCCCTAACCCAACACGCCAGGCTCTTTAGCATCTCCACTGCCATGAGATTGCTCCTGATAGCCACATTATGGGTACCCATTGTCAGTATTTGACATTGCATTGCAGCTAAGAGGATAAACTCACACTCCAGCAGTCAGCGGGCACATATGTTCAGTCTTATAGAACTCTTTAACCATGAATCACAGGCCTGTCTGAGGAAAAACCTCTCACTCATTTGACTAAGATTACATTTTATATAGCTTTAGAATAGTTTTGGTGCACATAACATCATAAGCTGGGAGTATCTTATCACAAGTGGACAACAGTGTTCTGAATTATTCATAAAATAAAGCAGGAGTTTGTTATCTAGACAGTCTGTCAGAGGCATAATTACTGTGACAGAATGATGAGGTCATTAACTGAGAGTTAGTGAAGATCCACATGTGGGGGCTCAGCTGTAAACCATGATGCAGTGGACAAATGTGCATATATGATAACCATGTGTGAGAGTACTCATTCTTGGTCATGACAGCTCAAAGTGCAGCTCAAGTGTTTTTAGCAGCTTCAAATGTACGTGCACTTCATACATGTGACCCTGTCAGAGATGGGCAGTAATGCGTTACTGTAATCTGATTACTTTTTTCAAGTAACGAGTAAAGTAAGGGATTACTATTGCAAAAACGGTAATTAGATTATGTTACTTTCCCGTAGGAACGCTGCGTTACTGCGTTACTAAAACCGTGATTTTTTGCAAGAATGTCTCACGACAGTGACGTAAGCGAGTGCGCCGTTAGTGACAACAGCTGTGTGCAGACCAACAATGGATCACATATTGATTGTGGGAGAGAGTATGAGCGTGCAGCGTTTAAAGCGTGGAAGTACTGACCTTACTTTGAGTTTGATTCCATAAAAAGTGACAAAAACATTAGTGTCCGCTGTGCGTGGGAAGAAAACTTCTTTTTACAGCGAAAAAAACCCCTAAACTTCCAGCAAGCACCGAGTAGCTACGACGTAATGGGAAACTCACAGAGAAACTCGCGGATTCTTCCACTGACCGCGGCACACCTGCACCAGGGTAAACCTCCGCCTACCCACTCCTGCTTTACAGGTGAAAATAGAGCAACAGGACCGCTGAGTCTTTGACTTTATTTATTTTCTGCTGTGTTTTACTTGCATCTATTTGAAAGACTGAGTGTAAACACAAAAAATATTTTATTTTATGTGCTGGAATGTGCAGAAAATAGGTTTAAATGTTAAACTAATTTTTCCAGTCAGAGAATGTTGCATATAATTAAATTTTTGCTTGATGCATAAAGTTAAAAGATTAAAACTATAAAACAAGTTTTAAAAAGAGACTTTTCCATTTGATTACATTTTGTATGATGGATTATGCAGAAAAAGTAGAATTGGGCTGAAAGATCTATCGCTTTATCACCTATTCAGGTTGTAAATTGTGTTTTTAAAAAGTAACTAAGTAACTAAGTAATTAATTACTTTTGAAAATAAGTAATCAGTAAAGTAACGGATTACGTTTTGGGGGAAGTAATCAGTAATTAGTTACTGATTACTTTTTTCAAGTAACTTGACCAACACTGGATCCTGTTTCCCTCACACACTGGAAAAAGATGGAAAAAGTCTCGTGCCTTCACCAAAATCCCACCAGAATAAATGGAAATGTCAACAAACGCTGATATTTCCACAGTGTTTTCCAGCTGCCACGGTCTGCGCTGGGTGGAATAATGAATGGGCTTAATAAGTCTGTAGCTCACAGTTACAGGCAGATGAGACAAAACAAGCCTGTGTGATTCTATGAGTTTTAAGTAGCATGTGGAAAACACACATGTACAGACTAGTTTTATGGCTCTCTGGCTGCCTGTCTTTATGCACGACTGAAAGACTAGTCAACATGCAAAACAGAATATTTTTCTTGTTAACCAGAATTTTCTCAAGCTCTTAAATCAGTGGTTATTAGATTTGTCTCAGGGTTACAGGTCAGACTAGTGCAGTGCAAAGTGAGATCATTAAGATAATTTTCTGAGGGCTGTTTTTTTTTATGTGTGTGCTTGTGTGCGTGTGTGTTGTTTCTAGTAAGGTGGTTTCTCAGGTATTTTGGTGCACATAACGCCACAGACTAGGTGTTGTCTTATTTGCTATCACAATCACTAAAATGTATTTTTTTTTAAAACATATAACATAATAATTTCCCACTCGCTCCTGTGGGCGGTTTATCCTTCAAGCTCGGGTCCTCTACCAGAGGCCTGGGAGCTTGAGGGTCCTGCGCAGTAACTTAGCTGTTCCCAGGACTGCGCTCTTCTGGACAGAGATCTCCGATGTTGTTCCCGGGATCAGCCGGATCCACTCGCCTAGTTTGGCCTAGTGCTCCAATTACCACTGGGACCACTGTTACCTTCACCCTCCACATTTTCTCGAGCTCTTCTCTGAGCCCTTGGTATTTCTCCAGCTTCTCGTGTTCCTTCTTTCTGATGTTGCTGTCATTCGGAACCGCTACATCGATCACTACGGCCGTCTTCTTCTGTTTGTCTACCATCAGTATGTCCAGTTGGTTAGCCACCACCATTTTGTCCGTCTGTATCTGGACGTCCCACAGGATCTTAGCGCGATGGTGCGATGGCCGGGATATGTACATGTACATATATAGATAGATAGATAGATAGATAGATAGATAGATAGATAGATAGATAGATAGATAGATAGATAGATAGATAGATAGATAGATAGATAGATAGATAGCATCTCTGAGATATGTACATTGGCAAGGTATTCAATATTCAAGACTTGAACTGACAATTGTGATTTTTTTAAACAAGAACTATATCTATATATCAGTGAACCCCAACAACCAGATGGCTCCCTGTGAGGGACAGTAGAAAGAAAAAACTCAGTTTTAACAGGAAGAAACCTCCAACAGAACCAGGCTCAGGGAGGGGCGGGGCCATCTGCTGTGACCGGTTGGGGAGAGAGAAGGAAGACAGGATGAAAGATGTGTAATGCTTGCAGTTTAACTAATTGGTGTCTATCATCTGGCTTCATGGATAGATATGAGTATCATCTGCATAGCAAATGAAAATATGTGCTATAACACATATAGCACATATATTTGCTATAACATGTAACAATGCTAGATAAGGGAAGCATGTATAATGGAAACATATTTGGTCTCAGTACAGACTTATGAGGAACTCATTTATCAACCTTAGTGTGTGAGGAAGAATCAATTTTTATAGAGTTTTCATACAGACTCTTCCTGGTCTTTAGGAAGAGTGAAGGCAGATTTTTGAGTGCTATCATTAATACAGATATAAGCATTGTTAATACATTTTTGTTAATGCAAAAATTCAGGTGTAGAGATTCAATAGATTCGGCTAAGATAAGGACTGACTGAATAGACAATAAATAAATAAATAAATAATAACCAGCAGCTTTTTATTATGATAGTTATCGACAGTAGACATATAGCTGATCTTAAAATTTGGCTTGATAGTTCTTGTTGATCCTGTTGGACAAGCAGATCGATAGCTAACCGGTACTTTGACCACATATTTTTACCAGCCCATGCTTTTCCTTGGTAGACAAAACGCGTTGCAACTAATGTCGCTATACCGATTCACTGAGTGGTGCTTTCTGCAAAGTGAATTGGAGAAACCCTACTACAATTAGCACATAGAACTAAAAAACATTAAAAAAAATCTTTTGGACTTGGAAAAAGAGTTTTGCTTGTAAAAGAAGGCAAACTGAATAAATTCTGTCAAATTCCTCTGTATAATTCTTTCTGTTAGGAATAAGAGACAGGACAAGCCTTTGTTGTATGTAAAGCTGCAACCAGAGACGCATTGGGCCACAGGAACTGTCAATTATGTTGGTTGTGATCACACAGGTATCATCTGACCGTGTCTTTGCCACATTTTATTCCAAGTACTGTAATTGTGTCAGTAGGTACTGGTAATAATAGTATAGCTTTCCCCTATGGGAGAAAAAAGTGAATGCAATCTCGCCACACCATCTCTTTGCTTTTAGGTGCCTCACACACCGCTGACATATCAGACAAATGCCTCTTTTATTACCTGGTACTGATTATTTGCCGAACAGGGAATGGCTTCTAGGAGGCTGTTAAGCATTCCAAAGGAGCACTGGATTATTCCAGGGGGAAGAATAGCCATTGTGTCTCTCTTAAAGCCTATTGTGTGGCACAGAAATTAGGGACCAGTGTTCAAATAAGCTACACTTGATCTGGCTTTCTCTCTCAACATCAGGTGCACTACGAGCACTTTTTACTTTTACTAACTTGGTTTTACTAACTCTTTTGCACCCCTAGTATCGAGATGTTAACAAAAGCAGTAAACTGCAGAGTGGGAATCATGGCACTCAAAACATCTTCAGCTGGTAGCATTTAGTTCACTTCATCATCTCATACAGTCCAGGTTTCAGGAATTCCAGGGGCAGAGCTAACTCAGTTAGGGGCAATGATAGCTCAGCAGATAGTGTTTGTCTCATGATTGGAAGGTCAGGGGTTCAAATCCATCAAACGGCTACCCAGTGATACCCCTGATCAAGGTACCATCTCCACACACTGATCCTTGGTTACTGGATTGGTAGCTGCCCACTGAGTGAATGGGTTAAATGCAGAGTACCAAGAAATTTCCTACGGGATAAATAAAGTATATATTTTTATGTCAAGCATGATTACTTGTCCCACCAGTTCGCCACCAATGCTAAACTACCAGAGCCCTAAAATATCCTCTTTGCCACCTGCAAGGTGGGAGCTATCACCTGGGAAGTCGAGGACACCATCAATCAGGCACTACAGGATGAACCCACCCAGGTACCATACTGGATTCAGACCACTAGATTCCCCTGCCATCCCAGAGTAAGCAGGCCCATTTCCCTGATCAAACACCACTTCTGGTGGTGAACCTTAGAAAAAGATGTCAAGGACTATGTAGCTGCCTGCTCCATCTATGTGTCAAACAAAAATAACAATTAGCGACCATCAGAGTTACTTCAATCACTAGTTACCCCTCACAGACTATGGTCACACCATGTAGCTAACCATGTCACCAGAAATATCACCCATACCATCATAGTTCCTCCTCAGTGCTTCTCAAAGAGAACCACACACACGGATACCATCATTCTAGATTTTTCCATTTCACACAGTCACAGTGGTCACAATCAAAATCGCTAATTAGAACAACATCCTGACTTCCTGTCTAATTCCTGGACCACTGAGAGCCCTGAGAGCCAGTTTCATCTAAGGGTTTAATGAGTGATGATATGTAGAAGGTGGTGAAAATATATAGGTTCATATGAGGTGTGATCAAAGTTCAAAAGCTCAAATATCAAAGAGAATTGTATTTGTTTGTTTTTCATGACTTTGTCTTTTATGGTTATTGGTGAGTTCTACAATAATGCCTGAGGGAGAACGGCATGTGGAAACAATGGAAATCATTTTGATAGCACTGAAAGATGTGCTGCAGTGGCATAGGTTCAACAGAACTTACAGGAGGGGTATAAAGCTCCTAATAGTATATTGTGCACATGCTACCATCAACAGAAACTGTGGCTACTTTGAGAATCTTAAATGTGACTTTTTCAGCTTATGGTTTTAGAAACACAAAGAAAGAAAAATAAATAAGAGTGTCCAAACTTTCCACTCATAGTATGTGTCACAGTCATCCTCAAAACATCCCAAGAGGTCACTGCAGCTTATAATTAGAAACGCTGAGTAGTCAGTGCTTTCCAGTGCAGTTATCTTGCCTTTTCTTCAGGCTCATCCTGTGTCTCCACACAGCATATTTGCTCCTTGTCAATCAGCCCAGCCAGCATCAGTTATTTAATTATCATCCTCAGCCTGACATCACTGGTCAGGCCAGCTGTGTTTTTCTGGGCGGAGGATGACACCAACAGATGCCTCCGACCTCATGTTGAACTACACTCTCAGCCAATCAGGCAGCAGCAGGGATCCACTCTCGCAGTTAGCCATCATTGGAACAAATTCAAGACCTAAATACAGATGGAGCATCTTTTTCAGAAGAATTGGAACATTTGACGACACAGCCTGTTAGAGCTTATAGGATACAAGAGACACAAAGAGGGCTCACCTGCTCCATGTCAAGGTCACTGTCTGAACCTGCCTACTAGTTCTGAGCAATATTTTGTATCAGTGTCAGACTGCCTGAGTCTGCGCAAAAGCTACTCCTGCTTACGGTCAGTCTGAAAGCCTTAACATAAATATGAACTTTCCCTTCTTGAGGAGGCCTCAAGCTGTCTAAACAATGACAGAAGGGGGACAGCAACAAGCAACATGAGGCAGCCATGGGAAAGCAGAATGCACATCTCAGGAAGCAGGAGGAAGAAATAGCCTTTATTTTTTTTATTCTGAGAAATATGTACTTAGATCCCACATGTGTTTGTTTGAACTTTTAGAGCCACCAGGTGCAGAGCTTCACTGATTCCAGACGTGATGTTATTTACATATACAGAGTCATAAACCACATGAGAATTTAGACACTGAGATGCTGACAGCTGCCAGGGTAAAAGCAAGAATCTGTGCATTTGAAGTGTCATGATTCTGTCAGCACTGCAGGTAAGTCAGCAGCTAACATTAATTAAAACCTTATGAGAGTTATTGTTTTTAAAAAGCACGAGTGTTGGTTGCCCGAGTGCCACATTTATATGTCACCTTAAATTATAAGATAAATGTGACCTTCTCTTTTTAAAATACACAACTTCATGACCAGGCAAGAACTTGGAAACAATTCTGCAAAACCCCATATCATGTTCATTGTTCAATTTTCTTAGGTGCAATACCAATGTTTGTGAGAAGATTCTGGGCACAACAAATAAACTATGGTTAACTTTTTAACCATGACCAGGTCACCAGCAACACATTCATGGTTAGGGATGAGTTGTTTTTTTAAAATTCCAAATGGAAACATAAGTCATAAAAATAGTAATTCCACAGTGAATATATGAGTCTTCATTTGAAAAGTAACATATTTTAGTTTCTTGGTGTAACATACATCTAAAACAAAACCCAACCCTAATACTAACCCTAGAGAGGGTACCGGTGACCTGCTTCATCTGGTCAGCTACAACAGATCCATCTGCTGCAGCAACACAGTGTGAATAAGGGAGCAATGGAAACACGCCTTCAGCTACCCCCAACTGCTTAGCCCTGAGCCTGGTTCCACCAAAGGTTTCTTCCTGTTAAAAGGAATTTTTTCTTTTCTACTTTCACCAGATGCTTGCTCAAAGGGGGTTGTTTCCCATCACATCTGGTTTGCTTTCGTAGTAGTTTTGGGTCACAATCCAATCAGTGTTGTTATATTTGGCAGTTTTTTCTTAACCACTAAAAAGATCATGTGATCATTCACCGCTGCTGTCTTCTCCAGATGTCTTTTTTAAATGTTGCCAAGGTAACCAATGTGTTCTTTGTTCCCCGAGACTGTATCAAACTGTTGATTTGGCTTCTCCTTGTGTTCCTGTCATCACTCTTATAGATTTGTTTTGATTTTGCTGCCTACGGCTCACGTGTTTACTTCTATCTTCTGTCTGCTTTGAGCTCAGAGAACATAATTTTAAGTGATGCCTCTTGGTCCTGATTTTGACAGAGGCTAAACTGAGTGCATGATGCCTAAAGAAAAATAATTAGGTTTTTACCTCAGAATAAAAATATACACCTGGAACTTTAAGCCATCTCTGTCAAAGCTAAGTAGCTGCAAACACATTTGAGCTGCACTGATCTGTCATCTAACACTGCTAAAATAACAGAAGGATATTTTTGGAATAATCAGAATATCTGCCCTAGAGTTGGAAACA
>NW_024582857.1:104382-126749 GCF_018398535.1 Haplochromis burtoni | reverse complement strand
CGACTATTTCCTATAAATTTTGGATCAAATGTGCATGAATGTCAAATATGACCAACCTCACGTTCCCACAGTGGTACTCATTATGTTCTTGCACTGACACTTCAGCTTTCTGTCAAGTGCAGAATAAAAATTCACCCCTTAAAGAAACCTTCCTGTTGGGCTGAATAGGGAGAGTGCCTCAGGTTCCTACTCTTCTTAAAAGATTTATGTAATTGCTCTTTAAACAATAACTCGCTGTGGACCCATCCCACCAGTGCGGCAGGTGCCAAGGACACAGGCCTGTAGAAACTATGACGGAATCTCTTTCAACTTGGAAAAAAAGTGTATAGAGAGTATAATTGCATTATAGATCTTCAGATGTTTTTGATCTCTGTCTCCCTTTTTATCTGTGCCAGCTTTGTCTGAACATCAGAGGTTGCAGCGAGATGAAAGGTCACCGAACTCACAGGTACAGTAATGTTGCAGATATTGTTTTCTCCACAGTATCATTACCCTGACAGCTGACATTTAATCTGGCTTTTTATATGTTACCCAGATGCACAATGAAACTGCATAATGTGCACAGACAACTAATAGTCAAGACTGTCTTGGCTTCCCAAACATGACGTTTGGCTCAGACGAGAGCCGAGGGTTTTTTTTCCCTTTGTAGAACCCATGTCTTGTCACTTGTTGAAACTTGTTGTTTTAAAGCAACACAGTCGAGAGCTCAATGATCCAATCCAGGGCTAATGTTGCCAGCACAAATGACTAAGCTTTGCAGTCATCATTATTATACTAATCTCCTAGTTTCCACAGCCTATGCACCTGTGCCATCATAATGACCTTACTGTGAACCTGACAACTGACAAATCAAAAGACTTTTTTTAATGGAGTTTCTGTTCTGCATGTGAAAAAGATTCCTGTGATTAAGAACTGTATCT
This sequence comes from Haplochromis burtoni, assembly GCF_018398535.1. Classification (NCBI taxonomy): domain Eukaryota; kingdom Metazoa; phylum Chordata; class Actinopteri; order Cichliformes; family Cichlidae; genus Haplochromis; species Haplochromis burtoni. The sequence goes on along the minus strand of NW_024582857.1, from coordinate 125,829 downwards.
CTGAGGCAGCTGAAGCATGAAGGTTTGGTGCAAACTCCAGAGTCTTGCACATTTACAATATGAGCATGTCTTATCTCAGTAATTCCTCATGAAGCTCATAAAGATATGTGCTTGATGAATGTGAGCAGAATAGTTTCCTAACTGAAGCAATGCACAGACGAAAACAGACAGGTGATTGGACATAAAGATAACATGTGGCGAGGTCCTGCACAGGTAGTGTAAGCACACTCAGCACTCAGAGGAAAACAAAGCTCAGACTTCTTAACTGTTCCTGATTTTTGAGAGGCCTTCTAGGTCTGAAGAATTTGATCCGTCATAGCGGAGTCCGGTCTAGTGTTTGTGCTCGGAAAGTGTTACTAGCGAATCTTACGGATGATATAGATGACTGTCAGTAAAGCTTGATTTAGCTGTAGTCTGTCTAAAAAAATGAGGGGGGTTTTTTTGTTGTTTTTTTTAGAACAATTGCATATTTCAAGGCTTCAAGGCAGCGGAAGAGGAAGAGGGAATGACTAAAAGAATTATTATGACTAAAACTAAATTTAGTTTTAGTTAAAAGACTGACTAAAGTTAATTCAACATTTGCTGTCAAAATAAACAAAAGAGCTAGTTATGCATAATTCAGCTTTTGTGGATATGAATGAGATGTTATTCTCATGACATTAAATTAAAATGACAGGATGCTTTTTTTTTAGGTGTAATAGAGTGCGAAAAAGGCTGCAAAATATAAAGGCTAAAAAACTGTTGCCAAGCAACCTGATGGTGCCATAATATATCACATGTAACTAACGTCTTGGAGATGTTAATGCGGAAAAATTAAGTGTGACAATGGATCATTTTAGCCTATTGCTAGACGGTTGCTAGGCAATATAATGATGTCTGATACAGGAGCCTAAGATGCACCTGTGTGTCAGGTACAGCTGCTCATCTCCTGATGATGTGAGAGGTGGTGACCACAGACAGCTGTGTACTATGGTGAGATGAGTACGCCTTTTTACTTCACAGTTGTTATTTGTTAAAGCAAAAATATCCACACATGAAGGACAAACTATAAGTTATAGAAGGTGGTGAAAATATGTAAATAACACATATAAGTGAAAAAAAATATATATATATATATACATTAGATACATACATAAATTCTACTTCTGGGCAGATATTTGGAGTTTAAATGTGAGTGTAAATGGGTACAAACAGCTGTTTCTTTAAAAATCTATTATACTCTGATTTACTTTCTCATTAATGGTGCTAAATGCAAAAGTTCCAATACACACAATAAGTCTGGTATTTTATCGTTAAAGCACTGTTTTGGTCTCCACCAGCTCGTGACAAAAAACACATACTGTTATTAACTCCTATACTCTATTTACAATACATTGCAGTTTAGTGCTAAAAATGTACATAGATGTATCAAAGCTATATAGAATAAAAAGCTATGAGGTGTAAATCATAACAGATTTTAGATTAAATGTCAACTCAAACTGCTCACATAACTTAAAATACTAAAGGTGAAACTGATAACTGCCAAGTTTATTAAAGTCACTGACCTCAGAATAGGGTAAGATTAATCCTACTAGAATATGTAACTACTAGAGTGCTTAAACATCAACAAACTTACAAGTATGATCAGATCTACCAGTCAGCAGTCAAGAACAGTAACTTGGACGCGTACAGAGAACACACCACTGGTTTTAGCTTCACTACCAGCTCTGTTATTGTGGTATAAATGTTTCCAGAAATCCCTCTCATTCATCTCTCAAGTCATTTAACGAGGACTCAGTTGTTTTGCGTATACTGATACAGTGTTAGTCTGTCATCAGGTTGTTCATTACTCAAACTTATTTTAGCATGACTGTCACAACTGTTTTCAGCTTTCCCCAGCCGCCCTCTCAGTGCAGGATCACCACCACATTCCTTAGTCCAAATCACCTGTGAATTGCACGAGGTGATGAAACCATCGCAAACGAGCAGATTCTACACAGGAATTTATGTGCCACCTAAAGCATACCCGCTGCCTCTGCAAAGAATGATTTTCCTTTGCTTAATCAGAAGTGCTTTTGGAGTAAACTAAAGCTGCAGCATTTGCCTTAGTTCTCAGTTCAACCTCCACCTCCTTCAGGCTTTAAACATCAGAGTTGTCTCATAATTTCATGCCTCAGTATGCTCTGAGAAGTTTTTACATCCTCTTATTTGGGAAAAATTATAGCCCGATGGGTGTGAAGCAGGAAGTCGTTTGTGTAGCTGAGGCTTGCTTATTTGGTTTTCATGTAAGCATGGCCACAGGGACATACAGTACCTCCCGTGTACTGTCAGTGCATAAGGTGCTCACCATGTATTATTACTAGATTCCTCGCACATTTTTACAGTCAAAGGAGCCCAGGGTGCAGCGTCTGATGTAAACCTTTGTATGGACAACTCATAATTTAGTCCCCCCCACCCCTTCATGCTGAAAGCTCTAATAACAGCACGATACTCTTCTATACACTGCACAAATTGGTATGAACTGCAAGCTAACACAAGCATGACAATCATTTATAATCCTCTTCATACATGGAGTGTAATTTTAGGTATACGCCACACATGGGGTAGAAAGGCCTGCAGGAGAGAAAAAAATGCAATTAACTGCATCTTGATGTTATTTCCTTTGGCTGTGGGATTAAGCTGCCTGTCAATAACTGAAGGAGACAAAGGGAGGCCTGGGACCTCCAGCATGGCTTCATGTGCAAAACCATAGTATAACAGCATGAGGTCTCAGTGCTAATGGCAGGAGATCTTTACCTCTGCCACACTCTGATTTCTGTTTGGACTGGAAAAAGCTGAAAATGTTGGCATAACTTTGTTCCAAGTATGTACACAGCCACACACACACACACACACACACACACACACACACACACACACACACAATCCAAGATGGTGGCAGTCAACATAAACACAAGTAAACCTGTCAAACTTTTAATCTGTACTGCCACTGTTGTTTGCCAGGCTCCATCCATTAATATGCTGCAGTTGGTGTTTTTAGACACAGAACAAGTTATTGTGCTGTATATGTACAGTATATCTGAGAGGCACTAGAAAGACGTTCTCTTCTCTCAGTTCTCTTCTTTGTCTCTCTATCAAACCCTGGATCAAAGTTGAAAATGCTTTCAACACATACAAGGTCTTGAATAATCTTCTCTTACAGGCCTCATAGTACCACATCACCCCAATACAGCACGTTGCTCTCAGACTGTGGCTTATTTTAAATTCCAGTGGTATTTAAAAGTAGAATGGAAGGCAGAGCCTTCAGCTTTTAGGCCCCTCTTCTCTGGAACCAGTTCCCAATTTGGATTGAGAAGACAGACACCCTCTAGTTTCAAAATCAGGCTTAACCCTTTCCCTTTTGATAAAACATATAGTTAGGGCTGGATCAGGTGATCCTGAATTCTCCCTTAGTTACACTGCAACAGGGCCTAGGCTACTTGGAGCGTCCACTATGTGTGTTTATACACCTCTCTGCATTTCATCATTCATTATTATGAATCTCTGTCTCTCTCCCACAGCGTGGGACCTCAACCAGTCACAGCAGATGGCCCCGCCCCTCCCTGAGGCTGGTTCTCTTGGAGGTTTCTTTCTGTTAAAAGGGAAGTTTTTCCTTCCCACTGTCGCCAAGTGCTTGTTCATAGGGGTTCATCTGATTTTTGGGATTCTAAATCTTTATAAAATGCCTAAAGATTTGGTGCTACATAAGTGAAAAACTGAACTGAAGTATTAATAGTAGAATCCCCACAGTTCTATTATTGAATCTTGCTAAGGAGCAAAACCAATCCTGTTTTTCCAACTTTGGTATTGAAACATGCTCAACTCAGCAGTGACACTAACTCCCAGTTCCAACTTTTGACATAAATCAAAATCATGCTTTTTGGATTTCCTCCCTTATCTTTGCTCTTTGTGGCACATTTTTTGCAACATTGTTCTCCATGTTTCCTTGTCCCTCTTGGCATTTCACTGTGAGTTCTCGCCTCTCTGTTTACAAGCGTCTTTCGGTTATTTTGAACTTTACTTTGAAGCCTTGTTTCCCGTAATTTCACTTGTGTGCCTCAGTTTTACTCCTACCTCGTGTTTACCCTGATTGAGCTCACCTGTGTAATCCCTTTCACTTAATCCTCATCACCCCCTTGTGTGTAATTCCCTGATTACCTTCTGTCAGCCTCTGTCCTTTGTCACGTCATACGCCGGCCCGTCTCTGCTTTGTTGTTGTTCCTGGTTAAACTCCACAGTTTTTATCACTTTTGTGTTTCGATGGTGTGTGTTCTGTCTCTTTGTTGGAGTTTGCTTTGTGGACTTTAAAACTGCTCACTTTTTATTAGTTGAAGTCTGCCTCTGCATGACTGCATTTGGGATCTCACCTACACACTCCAACATGACAGTCGTGGTCTTATCACAGCCTGCATCAGATAAAAATAGACAAAGTTGAGTTTGATTTTATATTCAAATGACCAAGAATGAAACGTGATATGTTTTCGAAGCCGTTTTGTTGAGTTTTCTTGAACGATGAAGACATTTTAACAATAAAAACATTTTACAGCCACACCATAAAGTTTTAGCTCAGGGCTATACAGTTATCATTAAACGGCATGATTCAACTGTGGACCGCTTTAACCAACAAATAACACATCATTCATTATTTGATCTCTTCTAAGGCAGGTTCTGATTTATTATAGATGCAGCGTTTAAAGTGAAATGTTTGATTTATGCATCCTAAAATTAAAAATTTCCTAACACCCTTTGATTTTCCAAAGTATGTGTACCTTGTTTCTTCATTCCTCAACGTCAACGTCATTGTTGGCAGAAGAGCTTGCTGTTTGGACCCTGATTGGCCCTCGCTCTCAAGGCATTGCTGTAATGATAGTTATTAAGCAGCCCCTGTCTTAAATAATCAACATTCTGACAAAGACTCCTGCGCAAGTCAGGCATAACCACCTGCTATTAAGTGCGAGCTTGTCATGCTGAAAGACCTTTATTGAAAATATAAATATAAATTCTGGGTTACAGCTCTGAGAATCTCTGAGGAACCTAAGACAAGGAGCTCCAGGAACAGCCACCGAATGGAGGCAGGGGCAGAATGACAACCAGTTTAGAAAGGCAGTCATAAATCTCAGACGATCATAGTGCAGGTGTTCACAGGTGCACTGCACACAGCAAGACTGGCACCGGCAGACACAGACCCCTTTAACAAGCACAGGCATTAAATACCTGGAACCGTGGCAGTGACGTAACACTGTTTATAGGAACAACAACATGAAACAGTTCATTAATGCTCCAGTGATCTGTGAGCTGCTCTTGGCTTGTAAAGGTTGAAACGGGCCGTCGTGCATTTTCTCTTTGAATATGCATCGTTTGATTTAAGGTTAGTTTCGAGATTATGTCACGTAAAGTGAAAACTGAAGCCAATAAACAGCATGAAATCATTTTTATTGTGCATTTTGCTAATACACGCCATCTGCTATAGGTAAAAATCCCAAAATCCCATTATCCTGGCTGCAAAAAAGTTTGAAGCAAAAATAATAGAAAGGCAACACCTAACAGTTTGTAAATACTGCCATATGTAAGTATGGGCATATTTACAAGAGACAGTAGCATGCTATGCTATCAGCTGAGGCTAACAAGCTCAGTTAAAAAGTACATCCATAAACAGTAAGGCTACAGTGCACAGAGTTAATTAGAGCTAGCTGATAGAAGAGACTAATAGAAAACTAGGAGAGATGACGGCTGCTAGACAGCTGCCAGTGTCAGCATCGTTGTCAATCAACACACTGCTAACTTTCAGCCTGCAGATGAAATTAATATGAGACTGTAGTTGGAACTGACTCACTCTTCAGGTGGGCACTTGAGGAACTTGGCTTCATGTTTGAACCCCAGAGATGCTACTTGGTTAAAATGTCTCCCAAAAATGTGAAAAACGGAGCTCAATGATGTGGACGTATATTTTGCTTTTGTTTGATCATTTTTCACAAGCAAATCAGTTTAGAAATGATGTTAGTAATGACTAATAAGCAGTGTTTGTCAATAAACTTGAAAATAGTAATTAATTACTAATTACTGATTACTTCCTTAAGACAGTAATCCAGTTACTTTACTGATTACATATTTTCAAAGGTAATTAGTTACTTAGTTACTTAGTTACTTTCTAAAAACTTGATACACAAACTGAATAAGTAATAAAGCAGCAGATCTTTCAGCCCAGTTCTATTTTTTCTGCATAATCCATCATATAAAACTGAATCAAATGAAAAAGTCTGTTTTTAAAACTTGTTTTATTAGTTTTAATCTTTTAACTTTATGCACATTGCATCAAGCAAAAATTTAATTATATGCAGCAGTCTCTGACTGGAAGAAATGTGTTTAACATTTAAACCGTTTCTGCAGATTCCAGCTTATAAAATAAAATAAAGTTCTGTGTTTACACTCTTTCAAATAGATGCAATTAAAATACAGCAGAAAATAAATAAAATCAAAGATTTAGCAGCACTGAGTCCTGTCTCTTAGATCTTGTCACCTGTTTAGCAGGAGTGGGGTGGGTGGAGGTTTGCCCGGTGCCACAGTGGTCATGTCAGTGGGAGGATCCGGGGGTTTCTCAGTGAATGTCACATTCCCGTGGCAGCGTGCTCGGTGCTCGCTCAGATTTGAAGTTTAAGTTTTCACGGTAGAAAGATATTTTCTTCCCACACAGAGTGAACAGCAGACGCTAATGTTTTTGTAATTTTTTACAAAATCAAACTCAAAGTAATGTGAGTACTTCCAAGCTTTAAACGCTGCATGGTCGTACTCTCTCCTGCTCTCCATATTATCCATCGTTGATCTGCACACGTCTGTTGCTGCCACGGACGTCACACACTCGTACGTCATTGTCATGAGACACTCTTGCAAACAAGATCACGGTTTAGTAACGTGGTTATAGGAAAGTAACAGTAATCTAATTACTTTTTTGCAATAGACATTACTCGTTGCTTGAAAAAAGTAATGGGATCACAGCCCATCTCTGCTAATGAGTAATAACAAGTAGCTTTCAATAGTCTGTTGAGGAGGTGATTGTAAGATGCTTTGTGGGAATCTTCAATTCAAGCACGACACGGCTGAAAACTTCCAGTAGTAGCTCTTTATCTTCCATTTAGAGCTGAATTTGTTCATTTGCCACATAGTAAAGAGTACAGTGCTGTGCTAGAAAAGCTGGCATTGCAACAGCTGACCTTAAAAACAAGTTCATGTTTTTGAAGTTGTAGATTTTTCTGTGAGGTTTTTTTCCTGCACAGTTCACAGAAAACTTACCTAACATACCATACAGCCACACGCAAACAATGCAGTCTGCTGAGCCTTTAAGCAAATTTTCTAGTTATAGAAGTTAATAAGTCCTCATATTTAACATTTTTCTCATTAGTTGACACCTCAAACCAGTAAAAATTTTATGCAGCACACAGTCATTCAGCATGGGCATCTAGATGAGAGAAATGATGAGAAATTGTCATGTTGACGTGGATATTACAGAATGTGTGGTGTTGGAAACTCTAAATGGTCCATATTCCCTGTGATTTGAAGATCAAACCTTTTATAGTTTGCCCGTTTTGGCTTGGTGCTATTTATAGTAGAGTGACAATAAAAGTGTAGTTACTGGCTTCTTGCTAGTTGGTCAGGATACTACACGTTACCACAATAGTTAGCACAGTTCCTCATTTAAGACGTACCATGTCCTGAGACAAAGTATAAGTGGCATTAACAGAAGTGGAAACAAATATTTAAGGGATACACATAAAATCTGAAGGAAAGGGAGGAATAGTCAAACTCCTTCACAGATGCAAACACAATGACTATACTTAGGTTTCAGTTCCTCAACTCCTCTTTTGTTTCTGCTGTATGTTCACAGAATTAGATGGAAGTCATATTATTATCAAAACTGAAATTTGAACAAGGCTGTGCTGTGTGAGACACTTGGACAGTGTTGTTGAGCTCTTAGTGACAGAGCCTCGGTGTTACTCTAACTAAGGCTGTTTGGCCAGCTGCCTTTTGAAAGCGTCACACTATTGAGGCAATGTTTAGCTGAGGAATGTTTTGTGCCAATTATTCACGGAGTTAAGATCTTTTCTGTTGCTCGGATTGAAATCCTTCTTGACATCATCCTCTTGCCAATTGTAAAGCCCCCTCCCCACTTTCTTCCCCTTTTGCCATTTCCAGAAAATAAACAGCATGCAGATTTTATCTGGGATTTTCATGGTTACCATTTTGTTAATGGCAGCCTGGCCTCTCGATGAGAGGAGGAACATTTTTGTGGGGCACGGTTTGGTTGTTGTAGCAACGTTGTTGAGGGCTGAATGAAGCAGATGTCAGAGTGATCTATCAGCCAGCAGCTCCACACTCCCACTGCTCACTGAGGAACAACGCTGCTGTGACACCCTCTGCACGGCACCACGGCTGTCAGTAACACCCACTTTGCTCCAAACTATCCTCACAGTAACCGCAAAGCTTGAAATATGTGCATTAAACATAAAATGAATTCCTGCTGATAATTCTGAGACATTAATTTACCCAAATAAACCATGACAAGAGCTGAGAAGCACGGTTTTACATGAAGTCACCCATGAACTCTGATACAGATCATTTTAATAACATGCGATTTTTGTAACTGAATCAAATCTCATGTGATGAAACTTGAACAAATCTAATTACACAATTTCCAGAAGCCAATTTTTATTTTAAATTGTTTTGCAAGTGAAATGTAGTTTCTCATAAAAAGATGGGAGTATGACAAGAGCTCAAGAGTGATTTTCCTCAAGTAAAAATTGATTATGGTTGCGTGTTGTAATTATGTTGTTACCATCCAAAGTAAACTTAATACAAGCTGTGACATTGTGAAACAATCATATACGCAGAAGCCTTGTTTTAACAAAGACTTGTTTTATTGGCGATGCTTTGGAAAAGAACCATTTTATCTATAATCGTATATTCTAAACTCAATGTCTCTGATTGGTGGAGTTACTATTACCATAGATGTTTAAACTTGTCGCAATCTGGTTCAGAAACCGTGTACAGCCATGAGTGTAGCACTGCACTATACCAGTACATAGACTGCACTTCACTCTACACACATCACAAACTATAAATATTTAAAACTTATTAGTATAAAATATTGTTCTGCAACACTATAGTAGCTAAAAAAATTAAATTCAAGAAGGCTGATTTAGGAAGGCTGGAAGCTGTGGAATTTGGGATTGGCAGTAGTTGTAATTTCTTTACTTTGAAAAGGTTTTTTTACCTTTGACCTTTTTGTTTTTGTTTTTGTTTTTGATGCAGATCAAAATTCTTTTTATGGTCATGATTCACCTGATAGTTGGCTGGGTACGTTCAAAACTGATTTTATACGGAGTTTCTGAAACTTCAATGGAGAAAATGAATAGGAATTTATAATATAACTTATAATGAAGCTGAACGATAACACAAAACTAGAATCTGTGCCACAGGCATTTCATAGTTGATTGATGTTGCATGCTAACAAAATCTGTGTTTGATTTATTTAGCTAAAGGGTTAGCTAAACAAGCTACCTAGCTAGGTAACTAAGGCATCAGTCACACAGGTCTTGGGGCCAGTAACCCCCTGACAACTTCTAGCTGCAAGCGGAAAAAGTCTATTAACCAACTGAGTGGTGAATGGTTGCCCGAGGTTGCTTGATATCACCATGTGAAATTGGTTGCAAAGAAAGTGCTGCACCAAAAACTTCCTTGTGATTGCTTTGGTCACTAGTAGACTGCCATGGTCTCCCATAGTTTGCATGATTTGTCTGCAAGCACTTACAAAACTTTAAACAATTGAGAAGGTATAGCTAAAACTAGAAGTGGAAAAGGTTATGCTGGTTGCAGTGTACACATTTTCCCCTAACGACCAGCCAGGGAATCAGCGACCCTTATCTAGGCCTGCGTAATTAAGGAATAAAGAAGCTTGTAAAGTTCAGATAAGATGAAACTGTAATGGTATTTTTTTTAATAATACAGACAAAAGAAACATTCATGGAACACCTATCCTGAAGGTAATATTAGCATTTTCCTGAACACACATTTCAGTGTAAAAGAATTATATTGTGCTAACAAGGATAAAGGCACATCTTTAAAACAGTGTTTCAGCGAATGATTTCATAGTTCAAAAAACCTCTGTACATTTGAATGGTTAACAGGTGCATGGAGGGAAAAATGCCACAACAATTTAAAGATAACGCATTCAACAACGATTAGCCATTGTACCATTTCCATCTGTGCGGATGTTTCTGTAGAGGAGAGTAGTTGTATATGTGTTATGATTAGCTTTGAAACATGTCAGACTAATGGTTTTTTATCTGAATAATGGCATATACACATGGGAAGTGTCATCCATTAAGTGATTATTATATGCAGTGGGGTGAAAAAAGTATTTGCCTCTTTCTTGACTTCTTAGTTTTCTGCATATTTGTCACATTTAAATGTTTCATACATTAAACAATATTAGACAAACAATTTTTAAGTTGTGTTTTAATTTATTGAGGGAAAGAAAAGGTTATCTAAACCTACCTTGCCTTGTGTGACAAGGTAATTGCCCCCTAAACCTAATAACTGGTTGTGCCACCCTTGGCTGTAAGAACTGCAATCAAGCGTTTGCGATAACTGCCAATGAGTCTTTCGCATTACTGGGGAGGAATTTTGGCCCACTCTTTGTCATAGTCCTGCTTCATAACTCAAATGTGCTTGCACTTCAGGGCATGAACTGATGGCCGGACATTATCCTTCAGGATTTTCTGGTAGAGAGCAGAATTCACACTGTTCCAGACCATCACACTACCACCACCCTGTCTGTCTGCTGGTATGATGCTACATTTATTTTTACACAAAAAGTAACAGAGCTCAAACAGAGTAATATTCCACAGGATATTTTCCCTACCCTAACCCAAGTCTTGGAGATCATCAGGGCATTTTTGGCAAATCTGAGACGTGCCTTGCCCAGTCTCTTTCTTATTGTTAAATCATTAACACTGACTTTTCACACAGAGTCAGATTTTTTTTACCTATAATAAATCAAATCATAATTTTTCTTTGTCTAAGATTACAATTTGTTAGCTGACCCGAAACAAAATCTGAAAGTGGACAAATACTTTTTCACAGCAGTGTGTGTGTGTGCTAATGAGTAATAACAAATAGCTGTGTGTGTGTGTGTGTGTGTGTGTGTGTGTGTGTGTGTGTGTGTGTGTGTGTGTGTGTGTGTGTGTGTGTGTGAATATACAGACATACAATGTACCTCCTGAAGGTCAGTCAGACCAAAATGTTGTGACTAAATAAACGTGTTAGCAAGTGTGCAGGACTTATATTTAAATTGTAGTGGGTCATTTCCTGAAATCAGTAACACACACAATTACTAACATAAAGGGAAAACGCATCTTAAACAAAGATGGGAAATAAATAAAGAAATATTTATATAAAAATAAACTCTTACAAAATATTTTCTATTAACCAGCAACATGGGGATTTAGATCTGGAAGCTTGCATTTGCTCCTGGGGTTAACTAAAAATGTGGCTGCTCGACCACACCTTTCCAGACAACTAGCAGCAAAGTGAAGAGGAAATGGGACAGAGAACAAGTAGAAAACAATACTATCATACTTGACCCATAATCAGTAGTTTAATGTTCTGCTGTAGTTTCCCAAATATTCACTATTGGTTAGTTCAGACTGTTTGAGTTTTTATATCCAGTGTTTAAGTCTTCAAAAAAAAGTAACAAAGAAAAACCTTAAGTGCCCGTTTCTTTTTTCTTTTCTAAAAACCGGAATCTACACCACCAAACCTTTACTAGATTTAGTTGCAGTGAATCTTCAAAATGATCAGTAGTTTTCTCATCAAATAAATTATTAGTCGATTAACAAAAGAAAAAGAAAATAAAATAAAAACCTGTTAGGCCTACTGTTTAAGGTGAGTCATGCCAGTAGACCAGTACGGCCTGTGAAAACGTTAAGCATGCAGCACAAAATGTCAATCAATTTAAAACACAAAAAGAACATTTGTGAAGCTGATAGCTCAAGTCCAGTGTCGTGGCAGATGTCCATTGGCATCATTATAATCGACAAAGTTGAATGAAAAAGCTGTGATTGCTGTAACACAAGGGCAGCAAGGCAGTCTCTCCACAGATACTGAAACCCACGAACAACACAAAGGAATGTCCAGTAAACATATCTATTTACAGGTATACACTTCTGTCCTCTCACTGCACGTGTTGCACTTGACATAGCAGCACCACAGGAACTTGCAGTTGCACTGCCAAACACGCGAGTACTGATGTGTGTTGTATCCCCGACCACAGCACATCAGGTCACAGCTGTTGGGCTGCTGAGCTGTTTTGTTACACAGACGGCCCTGCGTCCCCATGCTTCCAGTCAGAGGGTCAGCCTCGCAGTAGTTGGGAGACCTCTCGATGTAGACTAGCTCCATGTCCTTGGGCTTGCGGTAGGACTGTGGTTTCTTGATCTTCAGGAAGGCGGGGCGCTTGTTCCGCCTGGCGCGCACAGGCTCCACATGAACAGCGTGGTTGTACTTGTCTTTGAGCATGTATCCCAGCTGACGGAATTTGGGGAGTGTCGTCCAACATGTCTTCGTGGTGCAGGATCCAGAAACCCCATGACACTTGCACTCTAGGTGCATGCTCTTCTCCAGGACCTATAGAGGAAAAGCTCAGATGAAGCAATCTTTTCAAACTTAAGCCATTGAAAAATTGTTATTTTATAACTAATGCATGCCTCCTGATAAAAGAAGTGTGCATAATTTTTGTCATCTTATACAATTTCGGTAGACTGTTTGTTGCTGTATTTCCATAATGAGTCGGTGGGGCGGGGGAGTCTAATGCTTCAACAGGTTGAGACAAACATTTTCTAGCATTCCAAATGAATACAAGCATTCCAGGGATCTCAGAGCTGCTACAGTATGTCAGTCTATAGCTACCAGCAATACATGTGCCATTTTTACGAGTCAGGATGAGCTTCAAAAGACAATCTTGAGTATCCGTAGTCGTTGAAATGAATTGAATTACAGTTCAGGAGTGGAACCTTTCAGTGTATTTGTTACAGCCAGGGGACTCTGTCTGTGCTTCTGGCTGAATGACATCAACTTACCCTTCTTCCTCCTCACTGAGTGGGAACCCTTGCACGCATTAGAGAAGCCTCACCCTGCTTTTTAATTATTCTACTCTGATGTGGCCTCAGACTTTCTGGAGTCTCGTGGGGTAATTGTCAAAAGCCTTGGATGCATACAGCTTAGTGTGGTCATGCCCCCGAGACCCGGCAAACATTTAATTCATGGAGTTCAGTGAAGTGAAATCCCAGTGAAGATGCCATTGTTTGTCTAACAGAAGCCCCGTAAGCCTCCTGTGGCACCTTTTACACTCTTGTTTATTCTTCTCAAGAAATTGGAAGGTTGGCACTCAAGTCACACAGACTGACATTATCTCCAATTAAACATGAAAGCTTTCCTACAATAATTACAGAGGTATCAGTTTAGTAAGTGTATATTAAGAGATCCACGCACTGTATCACATTGTGACTGATGTCAGGCCTAAAATATGAAGCCTCATCCCGAGAGACTTCGCACAGCCTTCTGCAAACAACATTTTAGATGCATTCCTCTAAAGTAAAGCTGTGCACACAGAGAAATTTTGACAAAGATTTGCTTAGATTTTTCATTTGATGCATGTAAGGTAAGGGTCTGCAGGAACTGCTATTTCTGTCTTTAATACATAGAAATTAGGTTTTCATCAACTCTATACACATCCTAAAATAATCTCATCTCATGGTCAGTTACATGATCTGATGCATGTCATTGAACAGAAACGAATATTTGATTGAGTTGAACTGCATAAAAGACTGAGCAGGATTTCCTTTTTACTTTTGTTTGACTACAATTAACTTTCTTCATATCTCTTCATCTATTAGCTTTTAATACTATTCTAGAACCAAAATGCCATTAAACTGCAAGAAAAGAAAAAGTTTGAAGCTAAATAGGTCCTGATACGTTTTTAATTTGCCTGTGTGTTCAACCACAGGTCTAAAATCAACTACACTAGAGAAATCTCAAGAGCATCCTCCATAATGATGCATTTGCACAATGTTGTGGTCATTATAAAACCTTAGCTCGTTGAAAATGCAAATATTTCCTAAACATCTTGGAGTTCGTATTACCGGTTTCAGAAAAGTTAGAGATTAAATAAAGGAGCATATATTTTATCTTGACAAAATTTCAATGACCATCCATGTGTGGACATAGTCAGGGCATAACAAAATTCAGTAGGATTTATTCTGGCTGAACCATCAGTATTTATATAAAAAATTAATGCAGGCTATTAAACAGTTGAGATACCAGAGCAAGCAGCAACCTCTCAGGCTGAGTAGTAAGGCCAGCGTTGAACTAATGTTCCTTGAAATTCTTCAAAGGTCAATCAGTCTCCAAAGACTTGAAATGCCCAAATTTTCAACAGAATAATTACATCCGCCAAACCATCAACCTGTCTATTAGATCCCATTACTACTGTTCAAAGAAGCTCTACCATTTATTAATGCTTCAGTCTTTATCTGTCTTAATGGACTATGTAGTGCAGGCTTTAATTAAACCACTACGTAAAAAGTCATCACTTTAAACAGCTGTCTTAGCTAATAGTATACTAAAATCCACTCATTTCTATGGTTGACGTGTCAGCCTTCAATAACACTGACCACAATATTGTATTAGAGAGATTAGAGCATAAACATAGGTATCAAAAGTACTGTGATGCAGTGGTTTGAATAATGTCTAATAGACTACAATTTCTTCATATAAATGTGGAGTCTTCTTCATACATTAACTTAATTATGGAGTTCCATAGGGTTCTGTGCTAGGACTCATTCAGTTTACATTATACATGCTTCCCTTAGGCAGTGTTATTAGAACAGCATAGCTACTTTTTCATTGTTATGCAGATGATGCCCAGCTTTATCTACCCATCTAGTTAAACTATAGACATGTCTTAAAAACATAAAGACCTGGATGACCTCTGATTTCTTGCATCTAAATATAAACGGAAGTTATTGTGCTTGGCATTAAAAATCTCAGAAACATATTGTCTAAACAGAGACATATTCTGATGGCATTACCCTGGGCTCCAGTAACACTGTGAGGAATCTCTGAGTCATTTTTGACCAGACTATGTCCTCCATTGTCAGTGTCCTCCATTGACACTGATATTTCTCCAATATTAGGATCTGTTCACTAGCAAAACTGAATTTAAAATCTCCTTCCTCCAAACAAAGGTCTTGAATAATCTGGCATCATTCCATCTTAAAGCCCTCATAGTACCTATTGTATCAATAGAGCTCCTTGCTTCAGATCGCTGGTTTAATTGTGGTTTCTAGAGTTTTCCTAAATAGAGTGGGAGGCAGAGCCTCCAGCTTTCAGGCCCTTCTGTGAAACCAGCTCCCAATTTGCATTTTGGAGACAGGCACCCCCTCTACTTTTAAGATTAGGCTAAAACTTTCCTTTTGAATAAAGCTTATAGTTAGGGCTAGACCCTGAATCACCCCTTAGTTGCTGTTGCTTAGCTGTATAAACACTCTCAATGTGCTTCTACGCAACTATTGTGTTTAATCATTAGTTATCTGGCTCTCTTCCACAGTGTGTCTTTTGTCCTATCTTCTCCCCCAACACACCAGAAGGCTCGCCTCCCTTAGCCTAGTTCTACAGGAGGTTTCTTTGTGTTGAAAGGGGTTTTTCTTTCCCGCTGTCTCCAAGTGCAGTGTCATAGGAGGTCATCTGAATGTGTAATCAATACAGTAAAATTGAATTAAATTGAAATAAGCATGCTCACAGCCTTAAACAAAAACATTTATCTTACTCTATAACTATTATTTACTAATTTACTTCATAAGCGCTGTACTGGAGACAATTTTAAGTATAAGTTTAATTTAAACAGGCACTCAGCAGGTGGGAACCCCATGAATGGGTGTAGTTGTTCTGTGAGTTTCAGAGGTGGGAAGTATGACATACACATTACCAATTATAAGTAGAATTTTCAGCTGGGTTTTATTTATCTGACAATCTTTCGCTTTTATTCCCCACATTGTAACAAAAATATTTGTACCTTGTTACTTATTATTATTACTTTAGACTTAACACACTTGAGGGAAGTGTTTATTTCATACCAATTTGAGCCTAACTGGGGGAACAATAACACATAGAAGAACACATACCAACAGAGAAAAGAGCCAAAAACCTTTAATTTGTTCATCATTTATGGTGCTATAGAACAGTGCTTTTGATGCAGATGAACACAATTCATGGTATAGCATCTAGCAAGGGCTACTGAATAGGTGTGAGCATAAAGGGAGAAACATTAACATCAAATACAATGTTTCCATCACCTCAACGAACACACAAAATGTTGTGTGCAGGTTGTCCCACAGTGCATCTGCTAGCTGAAAGTATGGCTGCTTTATTTCCAAGGAAAAGAATACAGTGCAAGATAACTTCACTCAGAGATGGAGGAAGAAACTAAGCTTATGTTTAAAGGTAAGGATTCCTCAGTGGCATTTGATAAAAATGGAAATATTAAGCTTGCAAGTTCTCTTTTTTAAAATCAGATTTCAGGTCTGACATGATGTAATGGTTTTCTATATTTGTCTGGCCCAACAAGAAATAATCAAAGACCCTGATCTATAAAGTGTTCAACAAAGCCCAGCAGGATTCTCCCATTTCAGTGCAGCTAGCCAACAGTGAAGAAGCTTACTTACTTACTTTCCAATTAATAATTGTTTCTGTCACTAGTTAGCTAACATAAACTGACGTAGCAGAATTAGTAGTAACCAACCAACCTACTGACATCAATTTCTTGTTTTCTAGATACTTGTTGTTAATCTCTGTCTCTCTTCCACAGCATGTCTTTTATCCTGTCTTCTTTCTCTCTCCCTAACCGGTCGCAGCAGATGGCCCCGCCCCTCCCTGAGCCTGGTTCTGTTGGAGGTTTCTTCCTTCCCACTGTCGCCAAAGTGCTTGCTCATAGGGGGTCATATGATTGTTGGATTTTCTCTGTATGGATTATTGTAGGGTCTACCTTACAATATAAAGCATCTTGAAGTGACTTAATTAACTTAAATATTGAAAATTGAATTGAATTGTCCGTACTTGACAAGATGGCACTACACATGCTCTAAACACCATAAAAAAATTTTAATCTAGCTTCATGGACAGTGTTAAATCTGTGACATTGTTTTTAGAGTTGGACTCCGTGGTGTAAATTAAGGTTAAAGCATGCAGACTTTCATGTCCACTTTAATAGTAGGAGCAGGATGTGCCTTCGATGCCTTCCAGTGCTTTTTCAATGGACTGTTTTCTTGTGGTTCAGTTTTGAGGACAGTCTTTTCTATTGATCAGTCGGTCGTCTGGCTCCTTACTGCTGTCTGCTGCTAATGATATCAGCATCAGGGTAATGCTCTTCCATATCAAAAAAGCAGTTCGAATCATCCACAGAGCAGGTTATAGGAACGTACAAACTCATTATTTTTGCAGTCTGAAATATTGAAAATTGCCGAACTAGTGAAATTCCAAACAGCACAAATTCTATTCAAAGCAAAAAATAAAGAACTGCCAGGTAATATTCAGAGTATGTTTTTTTTTAAAGAAGGAAGTTACAATTTAAGGGGTTTTTGTAACTTCAAAACAGGGAAGGTACGTACTACAAGAAAAAGCTTTTGTGTCTCTGTGCATGGAGTGAAACTGTGGAACAGTTTGAATACGGAATTAAAGCAACTTCCAAACATAAAACAGTTCAAAAAGAGTTAAAAAAAATATGATCTTCTCAATCTATAAAGAAAGGGAAAATATTGAAATTAAGTGAATGTCTCTATTTAAAAAATTTCATGATGTGATTTTATATCAGAAATCTGTTCACTGTTTTTATTACAGATTATATCAGTAAGAAAGATGACAAAATATTAACTGCTAACTTCTGGCAAAGGGGTGGGATTAAATAAGTGTGTAATTCTTCCCACTCCCTTTCAACATGTAAATGAATCAGGACGGTAGCTATATTGAAATATATTGACTTTTGTATAGTATTTTTCTCTCTCTCTCTTATTTTCTTTACTAAATGTACCTGTATATTGTTTACATGTTTGAAATAAATTAACAACAACAACAACAACATAATAATAATAATAATAATAATAATAATAATAATAATAATATGGTCGTCTTGGGTTTACCCTAATTTGTTTCTTTGAAAACACTATTACTTCATGAGTTCGTGTTCTCAAAATGATATTTGCACTAGTTTTGCAATGACCACACGATGCCCTCAGTGGCTCCTGATATTGAAATTTCTATGTAAAAAAAAACAACTGTTTTTTACCTTCATGTTGATATGAGCCATTAAGATTTTAACAAAGACTAAACAGTAGGAACCAGTACTATATTTTACTACCCAGTTGTTTCTGATACAACCTGTACAAACTACCTGCAGGTATTTTTTTGTCAGTGTATCTATATACATTTATGTGGCAGTGGGGCAGTTTGTCCATTCATTGGAATGTTGTGTTGTTATCCTCCACTTTGCATGTTAAAGTGTCCAAGATAGAGATAACCCTCGATGCAGATGTGTGTGACAGATAAATTTGTGTATGCATGGAAGGAAAGTACTATATGGGTAAATAAGGGGATGAGGTTCACCATTTTTAATGCCAAACTGTTAATTCTATTTCTAAGATGAATGTGTTTGTAGAGCTCACTGAAGCTTACGACAGAAAACCAATAAAGATTAAAGAAATAATCATTAAAACCCTTGTTTCCATGAGAACATTCTGGTGTTTTGGACACAGTGTTAAAAACACAATAGATAACAACAGATTTCAGTTTTAAGCAGATGTCAAACTGCTTTCACAGTTTTGGGAGACCTCTGTGTGTCGCTTGCAGGTAACACAAATGAAGGTAATAGAACTCAAAATGTGGGCAAAACAGCATTTTCTCCATAGACATTATATTGGAAAAGACACATGAAGAATGTAGAACATGCAAAAAGAAGACAGGTATGTGCCTTGTTGAGCAATCATTATTAAACTGAGTGGGTGCTATCTTTGACTCAAGTATACTCAAACAACTAAAACTTGCTGCTCTCGCTGCTGTGGGTATAACAAATTCTAACATTTACCTCATCCACCACTCTGTGTGCTATTTTAACTGTTGTTTGAGTTTCATCACTTTCAGATACTTTCTCTGATTTTTTTTTCTCCAGTTTAATCAGAGAAAAAAGTCAAAAAAGTCTCATTTACAGTTTCCCTAATAAAGCCCACATTGTTGTTTCTTCTTGCTATTCTTCTTGTTTAATTGGCAAAGTTACATTTTCTCTGTACACACTACAACACCATGTTAGCATTTTCAGATTTTTGTCTTTTTAACAAAGAACTACAAACTCTGAACTGCCTGTAGGTGCGGATATGGAAGCGTTTGCCTAATTACATGTGTTGGTTGTAAAGAGTGCTGGATCTGATATCAGTTATAGTGTGAGCAATCCACATTACAACTGTTAGTAGTTACATTACAATCAAGCCATGCTGCTGAATCAGGTTTCAGTGCTGCAGTCAACACTGATCTCAGGTTGCTTCGCTTAAAAGCTGAACCCCATGAGATCCATGCAGGGAGTGACACAAACTTTAAACTTAACATCAGTTGGCCTGAGGTATTAGGGGAGCAAATGTGGGCTGTTTGAAATCGGATTGCCTGCAGACTGCTGTCATGTCCAGGCTGTACCCCGTTAACAGCATGTGAGACGGTGTGTATGTCATTTCTGATTTGCCAACATTGTCTTGCACATTGTGACATACCGTTTGCATGGCTTTATTACAACCGTGCATGAAGCTCTGTCAGAATGCTTGCCATCAGGTGATGACGATGTATAAACCTACCTTGCGTCCCACTTCATTGTTGTGTAAATTCATGAGTGTCCTGGCGCTCTGCTTGATCTCCCGCGCATCCACAAACACCTTGGAGAAACTCAGTCCATAGTGGATGTCCGCAGAACAGCCACCCCACTTCCAGCCCTCCTGCTGGTTGTAGAAACCCTGTTTCTCCTTGTCACAACCGCAGCCACTCAGGCTCCCCTGGGTGCAGGCCGCTGTGACTGCATGGGCGACCCCTGCGGCTATGATAGCGTAGGTGAAAGCAGCCTCCTTACTGCCTGCGATAAAGAGGAAAGACATTTCTAATCACTATCACAGACAACAGGATTCACTATTTCAGGCACTGTCAAGCCTCCTTACATACCTTTCATAGTTGCCTCAAACCAAATCATGAAATACACAAGCCGAGCCAAGTCCCCTTCATTAATCAAGCTCTCTTTAAGCAGATAAACTTCAGCAGGAAGCGTACCTCTAACAGCTCTAATACTGAACACCTTTAATAAAGGAAGGTATTTTCAAGCAACTTGTATTGAATGTGTAATGAAGTATGGTTAGGTGGGATACTACTGTAAGTGCAGGAGTAATTACACTAATTCACTGATCAGATGAGCATAATGAAACAGTAGAGGCAGATCAGAGATTAAAAGCTCGGGCATCAGCTTTGGCCCTTGTCCCAGCCGCCATCTCTCCAGGATCCACCCTGCGGAGGGGAATCTGAGAGGCATGCACAACCTCCCTACGTGGATGGATTTCCACTCCATAAATCCAAGTTCTTCAGCTGTAGTTTTTTAATTAAAGGTGGAGATCATTTCTGAGCACATGGGAAAGCATCCAGAAATGGCCAATAAAGTCATCATATTCAACTACTAACTTCTTAACCTCTGCCAGGTGACCCGTCCCAGGTTAGGGGTATTATTTAGAGGCATTTTGACCTATATGGGACAAGCAGATGGGATACCTTTAAAAGAAAATCACTATATGTAGTGATGTAATGTATGAGACTTTATTTGAAAGGTAACATTTTGTGGTTGAAGAACAACCCAACTCTCATCAGGAGCTGGGTTTTGCTTCTGTCACATTGTAACACTTGTCTAACTGTAACCACTTTTCCTTCTGCGATACCTTTCTGCAGTTCTAATGCTTAATTCTAGCTCTAACAAGTCAGTTTCAGTGCCTCACCCTAACATGTAGTTTAACTTAAAGCTGATCCTCGTCGCCCTAACCCTAGTCACTTGTTTTATGTAAATAAAACTGTGTAGTAGATCTTGTCTGCCTCGTTCTGATGTTCTTTCCACTGAAGCTCTGAGTGACATTTGCCAGCACATTCGTTGTCATTGACTCTACTCCAGGTTTAACTTGGTTGACTTTCCTAACCACATACTTGTCCCCCTGGACCTGTCCCAAATGAGCTAGTGGATGTTAAGAGATTGAACTGCCACAGAGACTTTTCCGACATTGCACAGCTTGTCTTTATATGCACACACACACACACACACAC
>NW_024582857.1:100926-104362 GCF_018398535.1 Haplochromis burtoni | reverse complement strand
CACACACACACACACACACACACACACACACACACACACACACACACACACACACACTTCTGTGCAGCTGTTGAACCTTGCTGAAGCACATGCACAATGAGTCCTGATTCTCACTATCAGTCTAGGACCATCTCAAAGTAGATGGGACATCACAGAAAGCAACATCCTGGCTTTACATTTGTGATCTAGAGATATTTTCTTCTGTCCAATCGCTTGCCCGTGCAGCCAAGAAAGGAGAAGCCCGTACTCACTCTCTACATCAAGCAGCCAACTTGGTGGGTGGGGAGGATGCTTGAATCTAATGCCAAACTACTGTACCCTCCTGCATTGCTGCCAACAATGATCCCAAATTGGTGTATTCTGTCAGTTATCAGCATTCCAGCTCACTGAAACAAAACAATAGATTCACATAGACAAGGTGTTGGGCAGCCGGACCCAAGCAGCCTTTTGCAGTTGTGCTTTTCTGAAAAGATCTGCACTCATCTTTACTCGCTGACTTTAATCTGATGATAAAGAGTGCTGCTCTGCCCTGAAGCACTGAACTAAAAATCATTCTACATACAGCGTCTTTTGCCAAAGCTGCAGAACCGGGAGGTAAATTTGTAAACCTAGAAGTAAGCACTTGTCTGAACTTGAAGCTTTGGGAGGTGTGGGTGGGGGAGAGGGGTGTATTTTATGAACATACATGAAGGCAGTCGCACTGACAGTGGATAAAAAAAGAAGAAGAGAGCATGTAGGTATGTGTATCTTGCAGCCGTCAAATGCATCACATTAAATAAGTGGTCAAAGAAAATGGGTTGGTGCACTCATTCAAACCAGTATGTCATGCACAACGCAGCAATCAAAGCTCAGCGTGAGCTATAATACACACAACATGAAAAACGACACCCTCAGCTCTCCGTCTGAGATGACAGGCTGAACTTAAAGGACAGGACAGCAGAATACCGGCCTGTTAAAAACTCATTTATCCACAGTGCTGTCTCTGGAGCGAGCATCGCCTCCAGCTTTGTTCCACACACAGGATCAAATCAGGGGCTTATTTTCCCACTGAGAGCAGACGCAGTGCGCCTGGGCTTCAAACTTACAGACATCTGTCCAAGTGTCAGAGTTCGAGTACCTCGGAGGAATGTCTCCTCCAAATGTTTTTGGAGAATTAAAAGCAATTTTGAACAATCAGTGTCCAGCTTACTTCCCCTGTATCTGCTAGAATGATACTGGAAATGTACTAAAGATAACACACAAGCTAAAGAAAATATTGTGTAATAATTATTTTATTAGTTGACATATATTCACATATCTGTTTTAAAGGGTTCTCACTATGTAAATGGACTGGTTCTTATATTGTGCCTTTCTACTTGAGCACTCTATAAATGACATTCGCACTCAGATGGAGACATCAGGAGCAACTTGTGGATACTTTAACACACAGACAGGAGGAGCCAGGGATCGAACCACCAACCTTCCAAACAGCAGATGACCTGCTCTACCTCTGGCGCTAAAGCCGACCACAAAAGAACAAAGCTTACAGACATGTAAACTTGTTGTTTAATTATCATGCTAAAATCTCTGGTGCAAGATCACAACAGCAACAGCCTCCAGGCACTTTAAATGTTCAGGTAAGTCTCTACAATAATAGAGAGAAAACCTCAACATTCAAGCAATTCCCTGTGAGAAAGAACTCCAGTAGAACCAGGCTCACAGTAGAACCAGGCTCACAATAGAACCAGACTCACAGAGGGGGAGTCATCTGCCACCAGCATTTGGGGAGGGGGGGGCGATGAATAGAAAGAGAGAAAACCCCAACTTGATCGCCCTGTGAGAAGCACTTGGTGACAGTAGGGAGGAAGAACTCCCTTTTGACAGAAAGACACTTCTGGGCGAGAGGCAGCCACCTGTCTTGATCGACAGAGGGGAAAGAGAAGACAAAAGTGGAGCTCAGAGACACAAACATTTATTTCAATATCTGCAGAAAATCTTAGCATTAATGTGATGATTTTGTTTTTGTTGACAAACTATTTCTACTAAAAGTCCACCTGAACCAGGTGACAAGAGAGATGGAACCCTTTAAAGCAGGCAAAGATCAATTATTTTTACAGAAGTGCTTTAGGAAATTAGAATATGAGTATTATTCAGATATAGATACAACATTCAGTAGTGTTATGATGGCATTATAATTATATTTAGTATTATTCTATTTATATGCCACTGAAAGATAAAAGCCAACCGCCCCCCTGAATCAGCCTCTACTCCTAAACTGAGCGCGTCACTGAGGTACAGCGTGTACAACTACATACCCACTCTGAGTTCTTTCCCGAACACGGTCCTCTCCCCCAGGGCTGAGCAGTTCCAGCGGCCGTGCCTGAACTGAAACTGACACTCATTGATTCCCATCTGAACTCCTTCCCCGATCACTATGATCGCGTCGGGTCGACTCTGACAGATAGTCCTCTGACGCGGGGCCAAGCCGGGGATCTTGTTACAGATGATGCTCGCTCCCAGCGCCACCACCGACGACAGCCCCCTGCGATGAAGGTGACAGGTTAGAAATGTGGCGTTTCCCTTCTTTCTGAGAACACCACGTGTGAGTGGATGCAGGGGGGGCAGGTGCGTGGGTTTCTGTAACAACACATGTACAAACTGAAACCATAAAAGACCCCAGCACCTAGCAGACCCCGGTGTGCGTGTGTGTGTGTGTGCGTGTGTCTGGAGAATCTCCCTTTTGATCTGAGACACGAACAACAGAACAAATACACCTGAGCACTCACCCGATTTTCAGATACACTATCCCGAGGCACAGGAAAAAATGGAAAATCCAGCGCCGCGTATTCCTGTTCATGGTACTCAGCCCTGCCGGTGGATGAACGCTCCGCTGTTGCAACAACACCCAGCTTTACTCCTCCTGCCGAGTCCCGCAGGCTCTCCAGGTGTTCAGAGCCCCGCGCGTAAATATACGATAAGTCCAGAGTGTGTGGAAGTAAACGCGCCCTGCTCTCATCTGGTGACAGTGCGCTGGAGGTGGCAGCCTGCAGGGGAGCATTGGGGCTGTTGTGTACAGGTAAGGCAGCTCGGCTCCTCGGTGATCAGGCTCAGTGTGTTTGTGTGCGTTTCTCTCTCGCCGTGAGTGTGTGTGTCTACCTTTTCTACTAGGGCGTGTTCTGTGGAAGATCTGCCTCCGAGCCGCTCACACACGCTCTCACACAGCCTGCAGGTACACGCTGCGGCTCCCGCAGACCCGTGTGGTAAACACGCGGAGCCGTCACGTCCTTACACTCACACGCGGCGGCTCATCCTAAACCACAGGTCACCCGCGACACCGCAGACTGGCAGCCGGCCGGGCACCGTTACTTTTTATTTAGTAGTAAAATAAAAGCCCCTCCCACCGACACACACACACACACACACACACACACACACACACACACACACACACACACAC
>NW_024582857.1:96861-100906 GCF_018398535.1 Haplochromis burtoni | reverse complement strand
CACACACACACACACACACACACACACACACACACACACACACCTCAGCCCAAATGGACGGATTACGGGGCTCACTCTGTCAGACTTTATATATATATATATATATTGTATTTATATTCATTTGTCATCTTTAGCTGTGCGTAATATGTGTGCGTGTCTTTGCGGTCATTTTGTGTTTTTGTAGTTGATTGTGTGTCTTGGTAGTCATTTTTTTGCACCTGCAGTTATTTAGTGTCACTGTGGACATTTTGAGTCTCTTTAAAGGTTTTTGTCTCTTGGCAGTAGTGTTTTTATCATTATTATTATTACGTTAGGGTTTTTGTTTGTTTGTTTGTTTGTCTTGTTTTGGAGCTATTTGTGGTCATGTTGTGTGTTTTCCAAGATGCTGTATCTAGTTGTAGTTGTTTTATGTGTACAGTCATTTTACACTTGTGATGTCATTTGTGTCTTTGTGCTCATTTTGAGTCATTTTGTAGGGTTTTTTGCGTCTTTATCTGAAGTCAAACGGCATCATCTTACAATCATAATATGAATATGAATGATTGAAAACGATATGAAATTATGTTTGTATTTTGTAGCCGTTTTGCATGTTTGAATTTCTTTTCATCTGTTGTGTTTTCGTTGTGTCTTTTTTTGCAGTTTCTCACTTTGTTCTTTGTCGTTGCTCACATTTTGTTGAGCTAGTTTTGCGTGTTTTAGACCCCAATTCTCAGTCAGTCAGCTGTCAGTGTCTTTATTACATTATGAACAGTTTTGCGGCAAATGTATTTACATGAGTATTTCAGGTCCGTGTGCAACTTTTAATTCATTAAAGCTGAAAGGTAAATATTTTGACTGAACATTATTTTAACATTGGTCATTAATAGAGACTGCTAAAGAGCAGTCAGTTCCCCTTGAGTCAGTGCTACACAGCCAAGGACCCCCGAATGAATTTCACTACTTTAGTTATTTACTTGAATTAAGTGCTTGGGCTCAGTATAACAGTGGTTTTAGGATGTCATTTTTCCCCCAGTTTTAAAATTTGTGGTACTATAAGTACTGGATTTCTTTGGGGGGAAAAATCCATACAAAGCCAGAAATTCATTAGATGGCACACATATCTGTTCATCAGTTAAACCTTCAATTATTTTCATTGCACAAGTGGATAAATAGTGGATACAATGTAAATATGAGTCTGAGGTGTTAAAGTGAGATTGTTAAACTGTGAGCATGTAACGTTCTGCACAGTAAGGTTCAAACATCAAGAACACTTTTCTGAGTACCGAGGAACTTTATATTTGAACGTTTGTCATTTTGGATGCTTGTAACAGCGCATTTATATTATGCGTTTTCGAGGCTGCTTTTACTTAGTAAATAAGCAGAGAATTTTACCCACCAGAGAATAATGGAGCATTTGAGTTGAAGTCTGATCGTCAAACTAAATATTTTGAAACAGTTAAAAAGCAAATTCAGATGGAAATTCAAACTTCAAAACTGGAAAAAAAAGATTTAAATAAAATGTCTTTGGCTTGTCGTGCACAGTTTCTGTGTCATGGGGGAAAAACAAGCCTAGAAACATAACTTAAGCCATAAAATATTTTATTTGTTTAAAAACTGTCATTACAAGCACATCTGGTCCAACAGTAATTGGTTTATTATGCAACAGCTGCAGAAACATTAGTAAAGACCAGATCAGACTTTTTCCTCGTGTCCAGTAAATGATCCACAGTGATCGTGATGTGGAGCCGTCAAAGCGCTCTAGCGCCATCTGCTGGCACACCTGTGAACCTAACATTGAACAAAAAGCTGTTTTCGCACTTCTACCTCCAAGTAAACAACAGCACACACAATGGTGGGAAATGCTGCCTTCATTGTTAGTGTGCAGAGATTTCCTAACTACAAACACGTAGAAGAGAAAACTTTGAGTAAAATTCAACTGAAATGTGCAAAATTATAAAATCAAATATTTATTTAGATAATTAATCATTAAGGAAATGTGTTTGCTATAAACTGAATGTGCATCAACCAACTAAGCCTCATCTGACAAGATGAGATTTTTTTATTGACTGTACAGTAAACAGAACCAGTGGCTGTGTTATGCTGTGTGTGTGTGTGTGTGTGTGTGTGTGTGTGTGTGTGTGTGTGTGTGTGTGTGTGTGTGTGTGTGTGTGTGTGTGTGTGTGTGTAAAATTATATTTTTAGGGCAGTAGTGCTCACCAAATGGTATGAACAGCACAACAGTCATTCTAATCAGATTGTTTGGGCTTCCAAGTCACCAGATCTTAACCCAGCTGAAGAATTATGGACATTTTGCACAGAATTCTCCATCATCACAACTCCAAATAGCAGAAATATTTTGGAATAATGATGCCAAGATGCACCCTATCCCCAAATCTAAAAGGGATCCTTGGATTTCCATTAAAAGAAGCTGGAGTCAGCACATCACTGCAAAACTGGGGAAAGATAGGATGGGGGAAACGCTTCAGCAGGAATTTGCACAAAGTGTAAAAGAAGCGTAGGTTAACTAATCTAATTTGCTCTTAGGTGTCAATGTGAGTGTGAATGGTTGTCTGTCTGTGTTAGCACTGCGACAGACTGGCGACCTGTCCAAGGTGTAGGGCCTCTCGCCCTGTGGTAGGTGGGAGAGGCTCTAGGCCCTCTGTCACTGAAACTGCAGGTGAAGTGTTTTTTCCCCTTTTGTCTTTTAAATATTACCTTAAGGACCTTTAGATTAGTTCCTTCATGTACATTCATAGCACAGCACTCCACTTTGTTTTAATTACTGGGTCAGATTTTATTGGGAAGCTCAAGAAACACAAACAAAACAAAGTTACAAATTTACACATCAATCCACAGTCCAGCGTCCAACATATCAGAGCGTATTAAAAAGAAGCAACAGCAAAAAAAAAACGTATCCGGAAAACAGATCCCTTTTATAGGTGTGGAAATACAGTCCGAGTTCATCATTCTGCTGCTCAGGTCACAAACAATACAGATACACAACACGGTTCAACATTATTATCATTTTTTAAAGTCAGTTTTGTCAGCTCTGTAATACATTAAGGACATACACAGGACAGAACCCAAACTGCAGTCTGCAACAAGAAATGAATCAAGAATAAAAACAGAGTTATAAGAACATAAGGAATACGAGGTGTTAACATATAAATATGAGTATATATGTTAACACCTCATAAATACGATAACACCAAAACTCTTACATTATGAAAATTATTCCACAGATGAAAGAGAGCTTGAGAGAGTCCACTCTTCAGGGAAGGCAATAGATTGTATAGTTATCTCCTAAAGAGGGCAAAATCACTACCCTAAAACTACACAATCTACTACCTCACACTGGACGAGCAGCAGAATACAGAGCAACATCTGAATCCACGAACACACCGCTGAGGGAGAAGACCTCCGGAATCCACACAGGGACCATTGTGATGTCTGTTTGGCACTTTGGGAAAGACAGTAGGTTGAATAGTTATCTCCCAGTGTGGGTATGACCCTAAAACTATACAACCTACTACCTCATCCCACTGTGCACATGCTGTTGGCTTTAACAAGGACCCGACTGATCCCAGAGATGTGAAGCAGTGAAGCCTGTGGAGACAGAGAGCACGGTGAGGAGACAAACACCAGAGGCTGCAGTGAAAGAAAGCCGAGTATACCAGCTGTCCACTGAACTGATGCCTTAAATTCCAAGTGTCCTGCGCAGCTGGACGGTGGATCTACATCTGCCTGCCTGTTCATGGTGCCACATGTGACCACATCACAACGTTCAGATTGGATTCAAATGCACAGCTTAGTAACCTTTAACAGAAGGTAATGTTTCAGTACCTTCCCTCGAGCTGAGTGCTGAATTGGCATCAGTGTGAACACTTGCAGGACATCCACCCGCAGGCCAAGTCCACTGAGCCAACAAACAGACTCCAAAATGCAGAGTTTTGTGAACAATGACAGTCACCAACAGACTGATAAAGATAACAAAACACACAGAGTGAACCATTCCATCATTATACTGGACCAAAAACTGAGGTCACACTGTAGCCCAGGGGGGGGG
>NW_024582857.1:93784-96841 GCF_018398535.1 Haplochromis burtoni | reverse complement strand
CGGGGGGGGCAATCTCAGTCCACGAGGGCCGGTGTCCCTGCAGGCTTTAGATGTGTCCTTGATCTGACACAGCTGATTTAAATGGCTAAATGACCTCCTTCACATCTCTTGAAGTTCTCCAGAGGCCTGTTAATGAACTAATCACTGACCCAGGGTGAGATCTAAAACCTGCAGGACACCAGCCCTCGTGGACTGAGATTGCCCACCCTGCTGTAGCCTATCCAGAACACTTCATGTAGATCAGGGGTGGGCAACTGCAGGCCTCAAGGGCCGGTGTCCTGCAGGTTTTAGATCTCACCCGGGGTCAGCACACCTGAATCACATGATTAGTTCATTAACAGGCCTCTAGAGAACTTCAAGAGATGTGGAGGAGGTCATTTAGCCGTTTAAATCAGCTGTGTCAGATCAAGGACGCATCTAAAGCCTGCAGGACACCGGCCCTTGAGGCCTGGAGTTCCCCACCTCTGATGTAGATGGAGACTGCAAACTAACATGGTGGAGGTCAAGCTGTGCCAACACACCATTTGGTTAATTTCAGTCCCTGCTTGTTTATAATAACAATCAACTGTTCATTATGGGATGTTGCCACAACATTCCAGGGGGAGCCTGTACTCTGTGAGTAAACGGACAGGAGTTCTGAACTTGCTCACACTGTACATTTCAACTGACCAGCCACCACACAGAGCTCACACTGAATGCAGGGCTGAGGATACACGAGTTAAAAATTTGAAAGAGAGACAAAAAGCTGATCAGGTATCTACGCCGACAGGCTGATCTGTTTAATTCATTTCTGTTTTTCTTCAGCAGCAGCAGACCAGTTGTTAGTGGAAGAGCTAACACAGAAAGCTAACAGCAAATGTTCATGTTACACCCGTGACAATAACCTTTCTGTGGACCTCTGCAAATAACATTCTGAGTCTCTGCTGCAGAGCGAGGACTGCAGCTTCACCAACACTGGTACTGGGTTAGAACTGGGTAATCAGTAGATACAAATGCCAGTGTGTTATCCCAATGCAAGACCCCAGTCAGCTTCTTTGATGACAATTCCAATAAGTCAAAGTCAACTTTATTGTCAATTCTGCCACATGTACAGGACATACAGAGAATAGAAACTTCGTTACTCTCAATCCCTAGATAAAATAGAAAAAGAACATTTAAATATAAGAGTGATTAAAAATGCAAGTAAAATATTTTAAAGTAAAAATTAAATAATATAATACAATTTTACATATAACAAGAAAGCTATACAATATACAATATAAGGGTAAATGACATTGGAGTGCAAACCAGGCAGAGTAGTGCAAATAGGCAAATAGTGCAAATGGAGATTTGGTAATGTACGGTATGAGATAGTGTAACACAAAGTCTTATGAGGTAATGGCAGTCCAATGCTCCACAAAGTGACTGGTAACTGGTGCAGGCCAGTGAGTGAGTCAGAGAGTGTGTGTGTGTGAGTGTGTGTGACAGAGTTCAGTGAGACCGTGGAGGAGAGAGGGGAGAGGGGTCAGAATCGGGAGGGAGTTAAGCTTCCTGACAGCCTGATGGATGAAGCTGTCCTTCAGCCTGCTGGTCCTGGCCTGGAGACTCCGCAGTCTCCTCCCCGACGGCAGCAGCTTGAAGCTTTAAATATCCAATAATATTCTTTGACGTAATATTACCGTATGTGTATAAGGACCATAAATGGCACCTGTTAAGAGACGTGGTTGCGAAGCGGATTTCAAACTCCAGGCTGTCAGTCACGCAGTACAAGTTGGGAACAGAGCAGCTGTGAAATCTGTCTTTGTTATTGTGCTCAGCGTCTTTTAGTTTACATTTTGACTGCACAATTGTGAGCTTTTTGTTATGCACAAAAACAACATTGTTTTCTTTTATTTATGGAGCATGATTATTTAATAAATGCTGATAATTTATTTTTGAGTAATTTCTTCATGTACATCTACGCTGTATGTAAATAAAAGTGCCCGTGTGACATCTGGGACACAGTGTGACTAAGAACTCTGTTTTTGTTCTTAACTTATGGCTTTAAAAAAATATCAAGATATAGATCATATCGCCACCCAGCTAAAAAAATATCGAGATATGAATTTTGGGTCATATCGCCCAGCCCTAATGACTTGCATTGCTTTACTGTGCGTGTTGATCAACCTCATCACAAACAGGCAGCGCCTGTAAGGTGGAAGGCATTTTATAGCCCAAAGACACGTTGACAGTACACGAAAGTTGGATACCGGTACCATGACATCACCCAAGGAGAATGGGAGGGGACAGGATGATGGATATGACTAAGAAACTGAGGGACACTGTATGTTCCTACAGTACAACGACTCTAACAGCAGAGTTCCCCAGAGGTTACAGTTTCTGTGTTCACAACTATCTGAGTGACATGCATGACGCACTGCATTTCAACACACTGACTAATCATGTGTCCTTTAGGCCACTCCAGACAGACTTGAACAAAGAGAAATGGGAAGGACTAATTCCAGGTATGCACAACTGAATGCATGCGTCTAAGCAAGCCATTATAGCTCCAGCCTTATAGTTTCCACGTCGACAAGTAGGTGAGAGTTTGCTCACAAGTCTTTAGCCAATGAATGAGCAGAGTCTGTGAGTTTCTCAATTTTCTCAACCTTACAGCAGGACAAGATCAGCAAAGTCAATGTCCTCTTCATGCCGGAGGTTTCTTCCTGTTGAAAGGGAGTTTCTCCTTCCCACTGTCTTGTGATTGTCGGGATTTCTTTCTGATATTGTTACTTTCCAATATAAAGAATGTTGAGGTGACTGTTGTTATGAACTGGTGCTGTATAATTAAAACTGGACTGAAGTGAATGTTTGCAACCAAACAAGTCAGGACTCCTGTTGGTCATGTAAGACATTCCAGGTTTAAGGCACCTCCATTTCGGTTTTGCTTTTCCGGGCCCTATTTCAGGAAGCCGGTTTAGAAAACTCAGAAAGAAAAACGATACTCAGGGTTGAGTAACCCCGAACTGTCCAACTCGGAATATTCGGTTTCAGAAAGGCTGATAACAATTAGTTCAGTCAACGCGGAGTTGCTTTAAC
>NW_024582857.1:53806-93759 GCF_018398535.1 Haplochromis burtoni | reverse complement strand
CACTCCGTGAAGCTAACCTGCCCCCTAGCAGGTTTACTTCAACTAACCCTGACCTTCTCCGCCTCTTTGTCAGAAACCTGACTGTAGGAAGTGTCAGACATGGCGTGCTCCTTCCTTGAAGAGCCAGTAGATGTTGAAGCCCAAATTCTCCGCAGAGCTCTCCGCCGGGAGAGAGTGATTAGAGCGCGTTCGGACATTTTATCATTTCCTGATGATTTTCTGTGTGAACGTTACCGTTTTTCAGCACAATCTATAATTTATTTGAATAACATCCTCAGGCCTAATATTGCTCATGTGACACATCGCGGACATCCTCTCAGTTCTGTACATATTATTTGTATTGCACTTCGTTTTTTTGCAAACGGGAGCTTTCTGTATAATATTGGTGACGCTGAGCACGTTTCCAAGGCTACCGTCTGTCGGGCAGTCAGGAATGTTACAGTTGCACTGAAACGTCTCCTGTACTCGTTTGTGGTGTTCCCCGGTCATAGACCCACAAGATTTATCAAAGAGGGATTCCACAAAATTGCAGGTAGCAGGATGAACAAAACTTAATTCATGATGTGGTGATACTTGAACTACTACTTAAATTTTACATTTATTTTCAGGGTTCCCAGTGTTAAATTAACACTGAATTTTGCCAAATCAGTGATGGGATAGATATATATGGGGCGACCGTGGCTCAGGGGGTTGGGAATCGCATCTGTAACCGGAAGGTCGCCGGTTCGATCCCTGGGCTCTCTGTCCTGGTCGTTGTGTCCTTGGGCAAGACACTTTACCCTACTTGCCTACTGGTGTTGGCCAGAGGGGCCGATGGCGCGATATGGCAGCCTCGCTTCTGTCAGTCTGCCCCAGGGCAGCTGTGGCTACAACTGTAGCTGCCTCCACCAGTGTGTGAATGTGAGAGTGAATGAATAGTGGTATTGTAAAGCGCTTTGGGTGCCTAGAAAAGCGCTATATAAATCCAATCCATTATTATTAATCATTGCTCCTTCAGTAAATGAAGGAGACTATGTGAACAGGAAGTCTTTCCACAGCATTAATGTACAGGTACATAGTTCCCTGTAGCATTTCAAACTAACAAATTATTTCATTATAGTAATGGATGCTAATTTGTGTTCTCTGCACTGTGAAGATCATATGTGATGCTGCCAACATTATCACAAATGTGGAAGCCAACTGCTCAGACCCCCACCTGTTTTTCGGGCCTCCGCTTTTTTTCTGTTGGCTATAACGGGTCACATTTGAGCATACAGAGTAAGCAAATATGTACTTGTAATGTGCTCAGATAATTTCAATAAGTGCTTACAGAGGGGAAATTAATGTAGCCTCTAACTGCAATTGATTTACATCGGACAAACAGACCAAGCACTATGGCTCATAATACAATTACACCTTACCTGTTTGGACTATATTTTTATATTTCATTTTTACTTGCTGCCAGGAACGTTTGGGGCCTGTTGGGTTGCACCTGCGCTCACATCACATCACAAAATAAAATGTATATAAAAAATAAAATATAATAAAATAACGTGTTAAATGGGTGGAAATCCCTAGATCAATGTTTAAATTAACACTCACGCATTGACTCTGTCGGCTATGTTTTGCCATGCATGCTCCCTTTCTTTTGCAGCTGAGGCTGTGTTACTTTTTTTCTGCAAAATTTGCATGTTATCGGCATATGCTGCCATCAGAATTTCGGCCTCAAGCGCTGTAAAATACATTGACCGCGCCTTCTTTCCCTCCGTCTCCATGGTGACTCGCTTAATCTGTGCTCCACTAATCAGGGCTTTATGTATCCTCGTGCGCGCGCTTAACTTGGGGTTAAAGCAACTCCGCGTTGACTGAACTAATTGTTATCAGCCTTTCTGAAACCGAATATTCCGAGTTGGACAGTTCGGGGTTACTCAACCCTGAGTATCGTTTTTCACTCTGAGTTTTCTAAACCGGCTTCCTGAAATAGGGCCCGGAAAAGCAAAACCGAAATGGAGGTGCCTTAAACCTGGAATGTCTTACATGACCAACAGGAGTCCTGACTTGTTTGGTTGCAAACATTCACTTCAGTCCAGTTTTAATTATACAGCACCAGTTCATAACAACAGTCACCTCAACATTCTTTATATTGGAAAGTAACAATATCAGAAAGAAATCCCGACAATCACAAGACAGTGGGAAGGAGAAACTCCCTTTCAACAGGAAGAAACCTCCGGCATGAAGAGGACATTGACTTTGCTGATCTTGTCCTGCTGTAAGGTTGAGAAAATTGAGAAACTCACAGACTCTGCTCATTCATTGGCTAAAGACTTGTGAGCAAACTCTCACCTACTTGTCGACGTGGAAACTATAAGGCTGGAGCTATAATGGCTTGCTTAGACGCATGCATTCAGTTGTGCATACCTGGAATTAGTCCTTCCCATTTCTCTTTGTTCAAGTCTGTCTGGAGTGGCCTAAAGGACACATGATTAGTCAGTGTGTTGAAATGCAGTGCGTCATGCATGTCACTCAGATAGTTGTGAACACAGAAACTGTAACCTCTGGGGAACTCTGCTGTTAGAGTCGTTGTACTGTAGGAACATACAGTGTCCCTCAGTTTCTTAGTCATATCCATCATCCTGTCCCCTCCCATTCTCCTTGGGTGATGTCATGGTACCGGTATCCAACTTTCGTGTACTGTCAACGTGTCTTTGGGCTATAAAATGCCTTCCACCTTACAGGCGCTGCCTGTTTGTGATGAGGTTGATCAACACGCACAGTAAAGCAATGCAGTACTAGGGCTGGGCGATATGACCCAAAATTCATATCTCGATATTTTTTAGCTGGATGGCGATATAAGATATATATCTCGATTTTTTTAAAGCCATAAGTTAAGAACAAAAAGAGAGTTCTTAGTCACACTGTGTCCCAGATGTCACACGGGCACTTTTATTTACATACAGCGTAGATGTACATGAAGAAATTACTCAAAAATAAATTATCAGCATTTATTAAATAATCATGCTCCATAAATAAAAGAAAACAATGTTGTTTTTGTGCATAACAAAAAGCTCACAATTGTGCAGTCAAAATGTAAACTAAAAGACGCTGAGCACAATAACAAAGACAGATTTCACAGCTGCTCTGTTCCCAACTTGTACTGCGTGACTGACAGCCTGGAGTTTGAAATCCGCTTCGCAACCACGTCTCTTAACAGGTGCCATTTATGGTCCTTATACACATACGGTAATATTACGTCAAAGAATATTATTGGATATTTAAAGCTTCAAGCTGCTGCCGTCGGGGAGGAGACTGCGGAGTCTCCAGGCCAGGACCAGCAGGCTGAAGGACAGCTTCATCCATCAGGCTGTCAGGAAGCTTAACTCCCTCCCGATTCTGACCCCTCTCCCCTCTCTCCTCCACGGTCTCACTGAACTCTGTCACACACACTCACACACACACACTCTCTGACTCACTCACTGGCCTGCACCAGTTACCAGTCACTTTGTGGAGCATTGGACTGCCATTACCTCATAAGACTTTGTGTTACACTATCTCATACCGTACATTACCAAATCTCCATTTGCACTATTTGCCTATTTGCACTACTCTGCCTGGTTTGCACTCAATGTCATTTACCCTTATATTGTATATTGTATAGCTTTCTTGTTATATGTAAAATTGTATTATATTATTTAATTTTTACTTTAAAATATTTTACTTGCATTTTTAATCACTCTTATATTTAAATGTTCTTTTTCTATTTTATCTAGGGATTGAGAGTAACGAAGTTTCTATTCTCTGTATGTCCTGTACATGTGGCAGAATTGACAATAAAGTTGACTTTGACTTATTGGAATTGTCATCAAAGAAGCTGACTGGGGTCTTGCATTGGGATAACACACTGGCATTTGTATCTACTGATTACCCAGTTCTAACCCAGTACCAGTGTTGGTGAAGCTGCAGTCCTCGCTCTGCAGCAGAGACTCAGAATGTTATTTGCAGAGGTCCACAGAAAGGTTATTGTCACGGGTGTAACATGAACATTTGCTGTTAGCTTTCTGTGTTAGCTCTTCCACTAACAACTGGTCTGCTGCTGCTGAAGAAAAACAGAAATGAATTAAACAGATCAGCCTGTCGGCGTAGATACCTGATCAGCTTTTTGTCTCTCTTTCAAATTTTTAACTCGTGTATCCTCAGCCCTGCATTCAGTGTGAGCTCTGTGTGGTGGCTGGTCAGTTGAAATGTACAGTGTGAGCAAGTTCAGAACTCCTGTCCGTTTACTCACAGAGTACAGGCTCCCCCTGGAATGTTGTGGCAACATCCCATAATGAACAGTTGATTGTTATTATAAACAAGCAGGGACTGAAATTAACCAAATGGTGTGTTGGCACAGCTTGACCTCCACCATGTTAGTTTGCAGTCTCCATCTACATCAGAGGTGGGGAACTCCAGGCCTCAAGGGCCGGTGTCCTGCAGGCTTTAGATGCGTCCTTGATCTGACACAGCTGATTTAAACGGCTAAATGACCTCCTCCACATCTCTTGAAGTTCTCTAGAGGCCTGTTAATGAACTAATCATTGATTCAGGTGTGCTGACCCCGGGTGAGATCTAAAACCTGCAGGACACCGGCCCTTGAGGCCTGCAGTTGCCCACCCCTGATCTACATGAAGTGTTCTGGATAGGCTACAGCAGGGTGGGCAATCTCAGTCCACGAGGGCTGGTGTCCTGCAGGTTTTAGATCTCACCCTGGGTCAGTGATTAGTTCATTAACAGGCCTCTGGAGAACTTCAAGAGATGTGAAGGAGGTCATTTAGCCATTTAAATCAGCTGTGTCAGATCAAGGACACATCTAAAGCCTGCAGGGACACCGGCCCTCGTGGACTGAGATTCCCCCCCCCCTGGGCTACAGTGTGACCTCAGTTTTTGGTCCAGTATAATGATGGAATGGTTCACTCTGTGTGTTTTGTTATCTTTATCAGTCTGTTGGTGACTGTCATTGTTCACAAAACTCTGCATTTTGGAGTCTGTTTGTTGGCTCAGTGGACTTGGCCTGCGGGTGGATGTCCTGCAAGTGTTCACACTGATGCCAATTCAGCACTCAGCTCGAGGGAAGGTACTGAAACATTACCTTCTGTTAAAGGTTACTAAGCTGTGCATTTGAATCCAATCTGAACGTTGTGATGTGGTCACATGTGGCACCATGAACAGGCAGGCAGATGTAGATCCACCGTCCAGCTGCGCAGGACACTTGGAATTTAAGGCATCAGTTCAGTGGACAGCTGGTATACTCGGCTTTCTTTCACTGCAGCCTCTGGTGTTTGTCTCCTCACCGTGCTCTCTGTCTCCACAGGCTTCACTGCTTCACATCTCTGGGATCAGTCGGGTCCTTGTTAAAGCCAACAGCATGTGCACAGTGGGATGAGGTAGTAGGTTGTATAGTTTTAGGGTCATACCCACACTGGGAGATAACTATTCAACCTACTGTCTTTCCCAAAGTGCCAAACAGACATCACAATGGTCCCTGTGTGGATTCCGGAGGTCTTCTCCCTCAGCGGTGTGTTCGTGGATTCAGATGTTGCTCTGTATTCTGCTGCTCGTCCAGTGTGAGGTAGTAGATTGTGTAGTTTTAGGGTAGTGATTTTGCCCTCTTTAGGAGATAACTATACAATCTATTGCCTTCCCTGAAGAGTGGACTCTCTCAAGCTCTCTTTCATCTGTGGAATAATTTTCATAATGTAAGAGTTTTGGTGTTATCGTATTTATGAGGTGTTAACATATATACTCATATTTATATGTTAACACCTCGTATTCCTTATGTTCTTATAACTCTGTTTTTATTCTTGATTCATTTCTTGTTGCAGACTGCAGTTTGGATTCTGTCCTGTGTATGTCCTTAATGTATTACAGAGCTGACAAAACTGACTTTAAAAAATGATAATAATGTTGAACCGTGTTGTGTATCTGTATTGTTTGTGACCTGAGCAGCAGAATGATGAACTCGGACTGTATTTCCACACCTATAAAAGGGATCTGTTTTCCGGATACGTTTTTTTTTTGCTGTTGCTTCTTTTTAATACGCTCTGATATGTTGGACGCTGGACTGTGGATTGATGTGTAAATTTGTAACTTTGTTTTGTTTGTGTTTCTTGAGCTTCCCAATAAAATCTGACCCAGTAATTAAAACAAAGTGGAGTGCTGTGCTATGAATGTACATGAAGGAACTAATCTAAAGGTCCTTAAGGTAATATTTAAAAGACAAAAGGGGAAAAAACACTTCACCTGCAGTTTCAGTGACAGAGGGCCTAGAGCCTCTCCCACCTACCACAGGGCGAGAGGCCCTACACCTTGGACAGGTCGCCAGTCTGTCGCAGTGCTAACACAGACAGACAACCATTCACACTCACATTGACACCTAAGAGCAAATTAGATTAGTTAACCTACGCTTCTTTTACACTTTGTGCAAATTCCTGCTGAAGCGTTTCCCCCATCCTATCTTTCCCCAGTTTTGCAGTGATGTGCTGACTCCAGCTTCTTTTAATGGAAATCCAAGGATCCCTTTTAGATTTGGGGATAGGGTGCATCTTGGCATCATTATTCCAAAATATTTCTGCTATTTGGAGTTGTGATGATGGAGAATTCTGTGCAAAATGTCCATAATTCTTCAGCTGGGTTAAGATCTGGTGACTTGGAAGCCCAAACAATCTGATTAGAATGACTGTTGTGCTGTTCATACCATTTGGTGAGCACTACTGCCCTAAAAATATAATTTTACACACACACACACACAGCACACACACACACACACACACACACACACACACACACACACACACACACACACACACACACACACAAGATAACACAGCCACTGGTTCTGTTTACTGTACAGTCAATAAAAAAATCTCATCTTGTCAGATGAGGCTTAGTTGGTTGATGCACATTCAGTTTATAGCAAACACATTTCCTTAATGATTAATTATCTAAATAAATATTTGATTTTATAATTTTGCACATTTCAGTTGAATTTTACTCAAAGTTTTCTCTTCTACGTGTTTGTAGTTAGGAAATCTCTGCACACTAACAATGAAGGCAGCATTTCCCACCATTGTGTGTGCTGTTGTTTACTTGGAGGTAGAAGTGCGAAAACAGCTTTTTGTTCAATGTTAGGTTCACAGGTGTGCCAGCAGATGGCGCTAGAGCGCTTTGACGGCTCCACATCACGATCACTGTGGATCATTTACTGGACACGAGGAAAAAGTCTGATCTGGTCTTTACTAATGTTTCTGCAGCTGTTGCATAATAAACCAATTACTGTTGGACCAGATGTGCTTGTAATGACAGTTTTTAAACAAATAAAATATTTTATGGCTTAAGTTATGTTTCTAGGCTTGTTTTTCCCCCATGACACAGAAACTGTGCACGACAAGCCAAAGACATTTTATTTAAATCTTTTTTTTCCAGTTTTGAAGTTTGAATTTCCATCTGAATTTGCTTTTTAACTGTTTCAAAATATTTAGTTTGACGATCAGACTTCAACTCAAATGCTCCATTATTCTCTGGTGGGTAAAATTCTCTGCTTATTTACTAAGTAAAAGCAGCCTCGAAAACGCATAATATAAATGCGCTGTTACAAGCATCCAAAATGACAAACGTTCAAATATAAAGTTCCTCGGTACTCAGAAAAGTGTTCTTGATGTTTGAACCTTACTGTGCAGAACGTTACATGCTCACAGTTTAACAATCTCACTTTAACACCTCAGACTCATATTTACATTGTATCCACTATTTATCCACTTGTGCAATGAAAATAATTGAAGGTTTAACTGATGAACAGATATGTGTGCCATCTAATGAATTTCTGGCTTTGTATGGATTTTTCCCCCCAAAGAAATCCAGTACTTATAGTACCACAAATTTTAAAACTGGGGGAAAAATGACATCCTAAAACCACTGTTATACTGAGCCCAAGCACTTAATTCAAGTAAATAACTAAAGTAGTGAAATTCATTCGGGGTCCTTGGCTGTGTAGCACTGACTCAAGGGGAACTGACTGCTCTTTAGCAGTCTCTATTAATGACCAATGTTAAAATAATGTTCAGTCAAAATATTTACCTTTCAGCTTTAATGAATTAAAAGTTGCACACGGACCTGAAATACTCATGTAAATACATTTGCCGCAAAACTGTTCATAATGTAATAAAGACACTGACAGCTGACTGACTGAGAATTGGGGTCTAAAACACGCAAAACTAGCTCAACAAAATGTGAGCAACGACAAAGAACAAAGTGAGAAACTGCAAAAAAAGACACAACGAAAACACAACAGATGAAAAGAAATTCAAACATGCAAAACGGCTACAAAATACAAACATAATTTCATATCGTTTTCAATCATTCATATTCATATTATGATTGTAAGATGATGCCGTTTGACTTCAGATAAAGACGCAAAAAACCCTACAAAATGACTCAAAATGAGCACAAAGACACAAATGACATCACAAGTGTAAAATGACTGTACACATAAAACAACTACAACTAGATACAGCATCTTGGAAAACACACAACATGACCACAAATAGCTCCAAAACAAGACAAACAAACAAACAAACAAAAACCCTAACGTAATAATAATAATGATAAAAACACTACTGCCAAGAGACAAAAACCTTTAAAGAGACTCAAAATGTCCACAGTGACACTAAATAACTGCAGGTGCAAAAAAATGACTACCAAGACACACAATCAACTACAAAAACACAAAATGACCGCAAAGACACGCACACATATTACGCACAGCTAAAGATGACAAATGAATATAAATACAATATATATATATATATATAAAGTCTGACAGAGTGAGCTTCTCAACACACTTCTGAGGTGTGTGTGTGTGTGTGTGTGTGTGTGTGTGTGTGTGTGTGTGTGTGTGTGTGTGTGTGTGTGTGATTGTGTGTGAGTAAAGTTGTGTGTGTCGGTGGGAGGGGCTTTTATTTTACTACTAAATAAAAAGTAACGGTGCCCGGCCGGCTGCCAGTCTGCGGTGTCGCGGGTGACCTGTGGTTTAGGATGAGCCGCCGCGTGTGAGTGTAAGGACGTGACGGCTCCGCGTGTTTACCACACGGGTCTGCGGGAGCCGCAGCGTGTACCTGCAGGCTGTGTGAGAGCGTGTGTGAGCGGCTCGGAGGCAGATCTTCCACAGAACACGCCCTAGTAGAAAAGGTAGACACACACACTCACGGCGAGAGAGAAACGCACACAAACACACTGAGCCTGATCACCGAGGAGCCGAGCTGCCTTACCTGTACACAACAGCCCCAATGCTCCCCTGCAGGCTGCCACCTCCAGCGCACTGTCACCAGATGAGAGCAGGGCGCGTTTACTTCCACACACTCTGGACTTATCGTATATTTACGCGCGGGGCTCTGAACACCTGGAGAGCCTGCGGGACTCGGCAGGAGGAGTAAAGCTGGGTGTTGTTGCAACAGCGGAGCGTTCATCCACCGGCAGGGCTGAGTACCATGAACAGGAATACGCGGCGCTGGATTTTCCATTTTTTCCTGTGCCTCGGGATAGTGTATCTGAAAATCGGGTGAGTGCTCAGGTGTATTTGTTCTGTTGTTCGTGTCTCAGATCAAAAGGGAGATTCTCCAGACACACGCACACACACACACACGCACACCGGGGTCTGCTAGGTGCTGGGGTCTTTTATGGTTTCAGTTTGTACATGTGTTGTTACAGAAACCCACGCACCTGCCCCCCCTGCATCCACTCACACGTGGTGTTCTCAGAAAGAAGGGAAACGCCACATTTCTAACCTGTCACCTTCATCGCAGGGGGCTGTCGTCGGTGGTGGCGCTGGGAGCGAGCATCATCTGTAACAAGATCCCCGGCTTGGCCCCGCGTCAGAGGACTATCTGTCAGAGTCGACCCGACGCGATCATAGTGATCGGGGAAGGAGTTCAGATGGGAATCAATGAGTGTCAGTTTCAGTTCAGGCACGGCCGCTGGAACTGCTCAGCCCTGGGGGAGAGGACCGTGTTCGGGAAAGAACTCAGAGTGGGTATGTAGTTGTACACGCTGTACCTCAGTGACGCGCTCAGTTTAGGAGTAGAGGCTGATTCAGGGGGGCGGTTGGCTTTTATCTTTCAGTGGCATATAAATAG
Organism: Haplochromis burtoni; assembly: GCF_018398535.1. NCBI lineage: Eukaryota > Metazoa > Chordata > Actinopteri > Cichliformes > Cichlidae > Haplochromis > Haplochromis burtoni. Next base: position 83,617 of record NW_024582857.1, on the reverse strand, counting down.
AATAATACTAAATATAATTATAATGCCATCATAACACTACTGAATGTTGTATCTATATCTGAATAATACTCATATTCTAATTTCCTAAAGCACTTCTGTAAAAATAATTGATCTTTGCCTGCTTTAAAGGGTTCCATCTCTCTTGTCACCTGGTTCAGGTGGACTTTTAGTAGAAATAGTTTGTCAACAAAAACAAAATCATCACATTAATGCTAAGATTTTCTGCAGATATTGAAATAAATGTTTGTGTCTCTGAGCTCCACTTTTGTCTTCTCTTTCCCCTCTGTCGATCAAGACAGGTGGCTGCCTCTCGCCCAGAAGTGTCTTTCTGTCAAAAGGGAGTTCTTCCTCCCTACTGTCACCAAGTGCTTCTCACAGGGCGATCAAGTTGGGGTTTTCTCTCTTTCTATTCATCGCCCCCCCCTCCCCAAATGCTGGTGGCAGATGACTCCCCCTCTGTGAGTCTGGTTCTATTGTGAGCCTGGTTCTACTGTGAGCCTGGTTCTACTGGAGTTCTTTCTCACAGGGAATTGCTTGAATGTTGAGGTTTTCTCTCTATTATTGTAGAGACTTACCTGAACATTTAAAGTGCCTGGAGGCTGTTGCTGTTGTGATCTTGCACCAGAGATTTTAGCATGATAATTAAACAACAAGTTTACATGTCTGTAAGCTTTGTTCTTTTGTGGTCGGCTTTAGCGCCAGAGGTAGAGCAGGTCATCTGCTGTTTGGAAGGTTGGTGGTTCGATCCCTGGCTCCTCCTGTCTGTGTGTTAAAGTATCCACAAGTTGCTCCTGATGTCTCCATCTGAGTGCGAATGTCATTTATAGAGTGCTCAAGTAGAAAGGCACAATATAAGAACCAGTCCATTTACATAGTGAGAACCCTTTAAAACAGATATGTGAATATATGTCAACTAATAAAATAATTATTACACAATATTTTCTTTAGCTTGTGTGTTATCTTTAGTACATTTCCAGTATCATTCTAGCAGATACAGGGGAAGTAAGCTGGACACTGATTGTTCAAAATTGCTTTTAATTCTCCAAAAACATTTGGAGGAGACATTCCTCCGAGGTACTCGAACTCTGACACTTGGACAGATGTCTGTAAGTTTGAAGCCCAGGCGCACTGCGTCTGCTCTCAGTGGGAAAATAAGCCCCTGATTTGATCCTGTGTGTGGAACAAAGCTGGAGGCGATGCTCGCTCCAGAGACAGCACTGTGGATAAATGAGTTTTTAACAGGCCGGTATTCTGCTGTCCTGTCCTTTAAGTTCAGCCTGTCATCTCAGACGGAGAGCTGAGGGTGTCGTTTTTCATGTTGTGTGTATTATAGCTCACGCTGAGCTTTGATTGCTGCGTTGTGCATGACATACTGGTTTGAATGAGTGCACCAACCCATTTTCTTTGACCACTTATTTAATGTGATGCATTTGACGGCTGCAAGATACACATACCTACATGCTCTCTTCTTCTTTTTTTATCCACTGTCAGTGCGACTGCCTTCATGTATGTTCATAAAATACACCCCTCTCCCCCACCCACACCTCCCAAAGCTTCAAGTTCAGACAAGTGCTTACTTCTAGGTTTACAAATTTACCTCCCGGTTCTGCAGCTTTGGCAAAAGACGCTGTATGTAGAATGATTTTTAGTTCAGTGCTTCAGGGCAGAGCAGCACTCTTTATCATCAGATTAAAGTCAGCGAGTAAAGATGAGTGCAGATCTTTTCAGAAAAGCACAACTGCAAAAGGCTGCTTGGGTCCGGCTGCCCAACACCTTGTCTATGTGAATCTATTGTTTTGTTTCAGTGAGCTGGAATGCTGATAACTGACAGAATACACCAATTTGGGATCATTGTTGGCAGCAATGCAGGAGGGTACAGTAGTTTGGCATTAGATTCAAGCATCCTCCCCACCCACCAAGTTGGCTGCTTGATGTAGAGAGTGAGTACGGGCTTCTCCTTTCTTGGCTGCACGGGCAAGCGATTGGACAGAAGAAAATATCTCTAGATCACAAATGTAAAGCCAGGATGTTGCTTTCTGTGATGTCCCATCTACTTTGAGATGGTCCTAGACTGATAGTGAGAATCAGGACTCATTGTGCATGTGCTCGCAGGTTCAACAGCTGCAAGAAGTGTGTGTGGTGTGTGTGTGTGTGGTGTGTGGTGTGTGTGTGTGTGTGTGGTGTGTGTGTGTGTGTGTGTGTGTGTGTGTTGTGTGTGTGTGTGGTGTGTGGTGCATATAAAAGAAGCTGTGCAATGTCGGAAAAGTCTCTGTGGCAGTTCAATCTCTTAACATCCACTAGCTCATTTGGGACAGGTCCAGGGGGACAAGTATGTGGTTAGGAAAGTCAACCAAGTTAAACCTGGAGTAGAGTCAATGACAACGAATGTGCTGGCAAATGTCACTCAGAGCTTCAGTGGAAAGAACATCAGAACGAGGCAGACAAGATCTACTACACAGTTTTATTTACATAAAACAAGTGACTAGGGTTAGGGCGACGAGGATCAGCTTTAAGTTAAACTACATGTTAGGGTGAGGCACTGAAACTGACTTGTTAGAGCTAGAATTAAGCATTAGAACTGCAGAAAGGTATCGCAGAAGGAAAAGTGGTTACAGTTAGACAAGTGTTACAATGTGACAGAAGCAAAACCCAGCTCCTGATGAGAGTTGGGTTGTTCTTCAACCACAAAATGTTACCTTTCAAATAAAGTCTCATACATTACATCACTACATATAGTGATTTTCTTTTAAAGGTATCCCATCTGCTTGTCCCATATAGGTCAAAATGCCTCTAAATAATACCCCTAACCTGGGACGGGTCACCTGGCAGAGGTTAAGAAGTTAGTAGTTGAATATGATGACTTTATTGGCCATTTCTGGATGCTTTCCCATGTGCTCAGAAATGATCTCCACCTTTAATTAAAAAACTACAGCTGAAGAACTTGGATTTATGGAGTGGAAATCCATCCACGTAGGGAGGTTGTGCATGCCTCTCAGATTCCCCTCCGCAGGGTGGATCCTGGAGAGATGGCGGCTGGGACAAGGGCCAAAGCTGATGCCCGAGCTTTTAATCTCTGATCTGCCTCTACTGTTTCATTATGCTCATCTGATCAGTGAATTAGTGTAATTACTCCTGCACTTACAGTAGTATCCCACCTAACCATACTTCATTACACATTCAATACAAGTTGCTTGAAAATACCTTCCTTTATTAAAGGTGTTCAGTATTAGAGCTGTTAGAGGTACGCTTCCTGCTGAAGTTTATCTGCTTAAAGAGAGCTTGATTAATGAAGGGGACTTGGCTCGGCTTGTGTATTTCATGATTTGGTTTGAGGCAACTATGAAAGGTATGTAAGGAGGCTTGACAGTGCCTGAAATAGTGAATCCTGTTGTCTGTGATAGTGATTAGAAATGTCTTTCCTCTTTATCGCAGGCAGTAAGGAGGCTGCTTTCACCTACGCTATCATAGCCGCAGGGGTCGCCCATGCAGTCACAGCGGCCTGCACCCAGGGGAGCCTGAGTGGCTGCGGTTGTGACAAGGAGAAACAGGGTTTCTACAACCAGCAGGAGGGCTGGAAGTGGGGTGGCTGTTCTGCGGACATCCACTATGGACTGAGTTTCTCCAAGGTGTTTGTGGATGCGCGGGAGATCAAGCAGAGCGCCAGGACACTCATGAATTTACACAACAATGAAGTGGGACGCAAGGTAGGTTTATACATCGTCATCACCTGATGGCAAGCATTCTGACAGAGCTTCATGCACGGTTGTAATAAAGCCATGCAAACGGTATGTCACAATGTGCAAGACAATGTTGGCAAATCAGAAATGACATACACACCGTCTCACATGCTGTTAACGGGGTACAGCCTGGACATGACAGCAGTCTGCAGGCAATCCGATTTCAAACAGCCCACATTTGCTCCCCTAATACCTCAGGCCAACTGATGTTAAGTTTAAAGTTTGTGTCACTCCCTGCATGGATCTCATGGGGTTCAGCTTTTAAGCGAAGCAACCTGAGATCAGTGTTGACTGCAGCACTGAAACCTGATTCAGCAGCATGGCTTGATTGTAATGTAACTACTAACAGTTGTAATGTGGATTGCTCACACTATAACTGATATCAGATCCAGCACTCTTTACAACCAACACATGTAATTAGGCAAACGCTTCCATATCCGCACCTACAGGCAGTTCAGAGTTTGTAGTTCTTTGTTAAAAAGACAAAAATCTGAAAATGCTAACATGGTGTTGTAGTGTGTACAGAGAAAATGTAACTTTGCCAATTAAACAAGAAGAATAGCAAGAAGAAACAACAATGTGGGCTTTATTAGGGAAACTGTAAATGAGACTTTTTTGACTTTTTTCTCTGATTAAACTGGAGAAAAAAAAATCAGAGAAAGTATCTGAAAGTGATGAAACTCAAACAACAGTTAAAATAGCACACAGAGTGGTGGATGAGGTAAATGTTAGAATTTGTTATACCCACAGCAGCGAGAGCAGCAAGTTTTAGTTGTTTGAGTATACTTGAGTCAAAGATAGCACCCACTCAGTTTAATAATGATTGCTCAACAAGGCACATACCTGTCTTCTTTTTGCATGTTCTACATTCTTCATGTGTCTTTTCCAATATAATGTCTATGGAGAAAATGCTGTTTTGCCCACATTTTGAGTTCTATTACCTTCATTTGTGTTACCTGCAAGCGACACACAGAGGTCTCCCAAAACTGTGAAAGCAGTTTGACATCTGCTTAAAACTGAAATCTGTTGTTATCTATTGTGTTTTTAACACTGTGTCCAAAACACCAGAATGTTCTCATGGAAACAAGGGTTTTAATGATTATTTCTTTAATCTTTATTGGTTTTCTGTCGTAAGCTTCAGTGAGCTCTACAAACACATTCATCTTAGAAATAGAATTAACAGTTTGGCATTAAAAATGGTGAACCTCATCCCCTTATTTACCCATATAGTACTTTCCTTCCATGCATACACAAATTTATCTGTCACACACATCTGCATCGAGGGTTATCTCTATCTTGGACACTTTAACATGCAAAGTGGAGGATAACAACACAACATTCCAATGAATGGACAAACTGCCCCACTGCCACATAAATGTATATAGATACACTGACAAAAAAATACCTGCAGGTAGTTTGTACAGGTTGTATCAGAAACAACTGGGTAGTAAAATATAGTACTGGTTCCTACTGTTTAGTCTTTGTTAAAATCTTAATGGCTCATATCAACATGAAGGTAAAAAACAGTTGTTTTTTTTACATAGAAATTTCAATATCAGGAGCCACTGAGGGCATCGTGTGGTCATTGCAAAACTAGTGCAAATATCATTTTGAGAACACGAACTCATGAAGTAATAGTGTTTTCAAAGAAACAAATTAGGGTAAACCCAAGACGACCATATTATTATTATTATTATTATTATTATTATTATTATTATTATTATTATTATTATTATTATTATTATTATTGTTGTTGTTGTTGTTGTTAATTTATTTCAAACATGTAAACAATATACAGGTACATTTAGTAAAGAAAATAAGAGAGAGAGAAAAAAATACTATACAAAAGTCAATACATTTCAATATTGCTACCGTTCTGATTCATTTACATGTTGAAAGGGAGTGGGAAGAAGTACACACTTATTTAATCCCACCCCTTTGCCATAAGTTATCAGTTAATATTTAGTCAGCTTCCTTACTGATATAATCTGTAATAAAAATAGTGAACAGATTTCTGATATACTATAATATCACATCATGAAATTTTTTAAATAGAGACATTCACTTAATTTCAATATTTTCCCTTTCTTTATAGTTCGAGAAGATCATATTTTTATAACTCTTTTTGAACTGTTTTATGTTTGGACGTTGCTTTAATTCCATATTCAAACTGTTCCACAGTTTCACTCCATGAACAGAAACACAAAAGCTTTTTCTTGTAGTACGTACCTTGTTTTGAAGTTACAAAAACCCCTTAAATTATAACTTCCTTCTTTCAAAAAAAACATACTCTGAATATTACCTGGCAGTTCTTTATTTTTTGCTTTGAATAGAATTTGTGCTGTTTGGAATTTCACTATATCGTCAATTTTCAATATTTCAGACTGCAAAAATAGTGAGTTTGTATGTTCCTATAACCTGCATTGTGGATGATTCGAACTGCTTTTTTGATATGGAAGAGCATTACCCTGATGCTGATATCATTAGCAGCAGACAGCAGTAAGGAGCCAGACGACCGACTGATCAATAGAAAAGACTGTCCTCAAAACTGAACCACAAGAAAACAGTCCATTGAAAAAGCACTGGAAGGCATCGAAGGCACATCCTGCTCCTACTATTAAAGTGGACATGAAAGTCTGCATGCTTTAACCTTAATTTACACCACGGAGTCCAACTCTAAAAACAATGTCACAGATTTAACACTGTCCATGAAGCTAGATTAAAATTTTTTTATGGTGTTTAGAGCATGTGTAGTGCCATCTTGTCAAGTACGGACAATTCAATTCAATTTTCAATATTTAAGTTAATTAAGTCACTCAAGATGCTTTATATTGTAAGGTAGACCCTACAATAATCCATACAGAGAAAATCCAACAATCATATGACCCCCTATGAGCAAGCACTTTGGCGACAGTGGGAAGGAAGAAACCTCCAACAGAACCAGGCTCAGGGAGGGGCGGGGCCATCTGCTGCGACCGGTTAGGGAGAGAGAAAGAAGACAGGATAAAAGACATGCTGTGGAAGAGAGACAGAGATTAACAACAAGTATCTAGAAAACAAGAAATTGATGTCAGTAGGTTGGTTGGTTACTACTAATTCTGCTACGTCAGTTTATGTTAGCTAACTAGTGACAGAAACAATTATTAATTGGAAAGTAAGTAAGTAAGCTTCTTCACTGTTGGCTAGCTGCACTGAAATGGGAGAATCCTGCTGGGCTTTGTTGAACACTTTATAGATCAGGGTCTTTGATTATTTCTTGTTGGGCCAGACAAATATAGAAAACCATTACATCATGTCAGACCTGAAATCTGATTTTAAAAAAGAGAACTTGCAAGCTTAATATTTCCATTTTTATCAAATGCCACTGAGGAATCCTCACCTTTAAACATAAGCTTAGTTTCTTCCTCCATCTCTGAGTGAAGTTATCTTGCACTGTATTCTTTTCCTTGGAAATAAAGCAGCCATACTTTCAGCTAGCAGATGCACTGTGGGACAACCTGCACACAACATTTTGTGTGTTCGTTGAGGTGATGGAAACATTGTATTTGATGTTAATGTTTCTCCCTTTATGCTCACACCTATTCAGTAGCCCTTGCTAGATGCTATACCATGAATTGTGTTCATCTGCATCAAAAGCACTGTTCTATAGCACCATAAATGATGAACAAATTAAAGGTTTTTGGCTCTTTTCTCTGTTGGTATGTGTTCTTCTATGTGTTATTGTTCCCCCAGTTAGGCTCAAATTGGTATGAAATAAACACTTCCCTCAAGTGTGTTAAGTCTAAAGTAATAATAATAAGTAACAAGGTACAAATATTTTTGTTACAATGTGGGGAATAAAAGCGAAAGATTGTCAGATAAATAAAACCCAGCTGAAAATTCTACTTATAATTGGTAATGTGTATGTCATACTTCCCACCTCTGAAACTCACAGAACAACTACACCCATTCATGGGGTTCCCACCTGCTGAGTGCCTGTTTAAATTAAACTTATACTTAAAATTGTCTCCAGTACAGCGCTTATGAAGTAAATTAGTAAATAATAGTTATAGAGTAAGATAAATGTTTTTGTTTAAGGCTGTGAGCATGCTTATTTCAATTTAATTCAATTTTACTGTATTGATTACACATTCAGATGACCTCCTATGACACTGCACTTGGAGACAGCGGGAAAGAAAAACCCCTTTCAACACAAAGAAACCTCCTGTAGAACTAGGCTAAGGGAGGCGAGCCTTCTGGTGTGTTGGGGGAGAAGATAGGACAAAAGACACACTGTGGAAGAGAGCCAGATAACTAATGATTAAACACAATAGTTGCGTAGAAGCACATTGAGAGTGTTTATACAGCTAAGCAACAGCAACTAAGGGGTGATTCAGGGTCTAGCCCTAACTATAAGCTTTATTCAAAAGGAAAGTTTTAGCCTAATCTTAAAAGTAGAGGGGGTGCCTGTCTCCAAAATGCAAATTGGGAGCTGGTTTCACAGAAGGGCCTGAAAGCTGGAGGCTCTGCCTCCCACTCTATTTAGGAAAACTCTAGAAACCACAATTAAACCAGCGATCTGAAGCAAGGAGCTCTATTGATACAATAGGTACTATGAGGGCTTTAAGATGGAATGATGCCAGATTATTCAAGACCTTTGTTTGGAGGAAGGAGATTTTAAATTCAGTTTTGCTAGTGAACAGATCCTAATATTGGAGAAATATCAGTGTCAATGGAGGACACTGACAATGGAGGACATAGTCTGGTCAAAAATGACTCAGAGATTCCTCACAGTGTTACTGGAGCCCAGGGTAATGCCATCAGAATATGTCTCTGTTTAGACAATATGTTTCTGAGATTTTTAATGCCAAGCACAATAACTTCCGTTTATATTTAGATGCAAGAAATCAGAGGTCATCCAGGTCTTTATGTTTTTAAGACATGTCTATAGTTTAACTAGATGGGTAGATAAAGCTGGGCATCATCTGCATAACAATGAAAAAGTAGCTATGCTGTTCTAATAACACTGCCTAAGGGAAGCATGTATAATGTAAACTGAATGAGTCCTAGCACAGAACCCTATGGAACTCCATAATTAAGTTAATGTATGAAGAAGACTCCACATTTATATGAAGAAATTGTAGTCTATTAGACATTATTCAAACCACTGCATCACAGTACTTTTGATACCTATGTTTATGCTCTAATCTCTCTAATACAATATTGTGGTCAGTGTTATTGAAGGCTGACACGTCAACCATAGAAATGAGTGGATTTTAGTATACTATTAGCTAAGACAGCTGTTTAAAGTGATGACTTTTTACGTAGTGGTTTAATTAAAGCCTGCACTACATAGTCCATTAAGACAGATAAAGACTGAAGCATTAATAAATGGTAGAGCTTCTTTGAACAGTAGTAATGGGATCTAATAGACAGGTTGATGGTTTGGCGGATGTAATTATTCTGTTGAAAATTTGGGCATTTCAAGTCTTTGGAGACTGATTGACCTTTGAAGAATTTCAAGGAACATTAGTTCAACGCTGGCCTTACTACTCAGCCTGAGAGGTTGCTGCTTGCTCTGGTATCTCAACTGTTTAATAGCCTGCATTAATTTTTTATATAAATACTGATGGTTCAGCCAGAATAAATCCTACTGAATTTTGTTATGCCCTGACTATGTCCACACATGGATGGTCATTGAAATTTTGTCAAGATAAAATATATGCTCCTTTATTTAATCTCTAACTTTTCTGAAACCGGTAATACGAACTCCAAGATGTTTAGGAAATATTTGCATTTTCAACGAGCTAAGGTTTTATAATGACCACAACATTGTGCAAATGCATCATTATGGAGGATGCTCTTGAGATTTCTCTAGTGTAGTTGATTTTAGACCTGTGGTTGAACACACAGGCAAATTAAAAACGTATCAGGACCTATTTAGCTTCAAACTTTTTCTTTTCTTGCAGTTTAATGGCATTTTGGTTCTAGAATAGTATTAAAAGCTAATAGATGAAGAGATATGAAGAAAGTTAATTGTAGTCAAACAAAAGTAAAAAGGAAATCCTGCTCAGTCTTTTATGCAGTTCAACTCAATCAAATATTCGTTTCTGTTCAATGACATGCATCAGATCATGTAACTGACCATGAGATGAGATTATTTTAGGATGTGTATAGAGTTGATGAAAACCTAATTTCTATGTATTAAAGACAGAAATAGCAGTTCCTGCAGACCCTTACCTTACATGCATCAAATGAAAAATCTAAGCAAATCTTTGTCAAAATTTCTCTGTGTGCACAGCTTTACTTTAGAGGAATGCATCTAAAATGTTGTTTGCAGAAGGCTGTGCGAAGTCTCTCGGGATGAGGCTTCATATTTTAGGCCTGACATCAGTCACAATGTGATACAGTGCGTGGATCTCTTAATATACACTTACTAAACTGATACCTCTGTAATTATTGTAGGAAAGCTTTCATGTTTAATTGGAGATAATGTCAGTCTGTGTGACTTGAGTGCCAACCTTCCAATTTCTTGAGAAGAATAAACAAGAGTGTAAAAGGTGCCACAGGAGGCTTACGGGGCTTCTGTTAGACAAACAATGGCATCTTCACTGGGATTTCACTTCACTGAACTCCATGAATTAAATGTTTGCCGGGTCTCGGGGGCATGACCACACTAAGCTGTATGCATCCAAGGCTTTTGACAATTACCCCACGAGACTCCAGAAAGTCTGAGGCCACATCAGAGTAGAATAATTAAAAAGCAGGGTGAGGCTTCTCTAATGCGTGCAAGGGTTCCCACTCAGTGAGGAGGAAGAAGGGTAAGTTGATGTCATTCAGCCAGAAGCACAGACAGAGTCCCCTGGCTGTAACAAATACACTGAAAGGTTCCACTCCTGAACTGTAATTCAATTCATTTCAACGACTACGGATACTCAAGATTGTCTTTTGAAGCTCATCCTGACTCGTAAAAATGGCACATGTATTGCTGGTTGTCGTCATAGTAACTCACTCAGAATTAATCTAAACTCGCTTTGTGAAACCGAAAACCCAGAGTTTTCGTTAACTCAGGGTATACTTACTCAGAGTTTGCACTAAACCGGCTTCCTGAAATAGGGCCCTGAACAGGAATTTGTGTTTGTTTTATGACAAATTCTGACAGTTCTGTTAATATTGCTGAATCCAACAGCAGAGTAGTTGTAATGTGACCAACTCATCCACTGTCATTCATGGTATGCTGAAGTCAATCCAATCATAATGTAAAGTAATGCAAACCCAAAACAATAGATTTACCACTTTTTAAACTCGGGAAGCTAAATGAAGTTTGTCTTAGAATAATATCAGTTAATAATAATCAGCTTCAATTCAAACTATTTAAATCCTGACAGACAGTTAGCATTTTAATAGGTGATTAGCAGCTATAAAGAGAAATCTCATCTTTCCCCAAACCTCACACCCAGTCAGAGCAGAGGGCTTCCCCTCTGAGACTGGTTCTGTCAGAGGTCTCTTCCTGTTCAAAGGGCGTTTTTCTTTCCTCTGTCATCAAGTTCTTGTTCATAGGGGATCTCCTGATCGATGGGGCTCTCTCTCATATTGTAGGCTAGATCTTAAAATATACGCGTGCTCCATAAATATGATGAATGAGGTTCTGGCCTTCAGAAATGAATACTTAGAATTGTTTCATCATCACAGACTCATTTCATTAACTACATTTAGGCCAACCCTGCTTACATCTGCCTCCCAAAGACTTGAGCCAGGGGAAAAGAAGAAAAAAAAAAATAGAAGTCAGATTATCAGCACTCATAATTTTCCAGACAGCAGGCAGACCAGACAGCTGTGTCTGTCCCACACACTGTTCAGGCCTTGGTGCAGCACCTCACCTCATCTGCAGCAGGTGGGTGGGGCAAGCACGTGCCTGAGATGACTTAGAGGGCTTACTTGCACATATTACGCTATGATGGAAACTGAAATACCCATATTAAATATGATTAAAGACAGCTAGGAAAACGCAATAAGGGTCTTTTTTAAACTCCTTTGCTTGAAGAATGAATAGCCTCATAAATGAGGGCATTGACTACTGCAGTAAAATGATTTTACACGCAAAGACCCTTTAACCCTGAAGAGCTTAACGTGTCCATTAGAAAGGAAGTACCTCTTCCCAACATGAAACTGCTCCCTGCCCAGTGTTTGCTCTTAAAATACAGTCAAAGCTGCCCAGTGTAGAGGGTTAATGTTTAGCAGAAACAGAAGAAGCACAAGATCCCATATGCCCATTTCCCTCGCTGGTAAAGTCCCGCTCAGTGCTTAATAAGAAGAGACGCGTGAAGCGCTCCAGTCGCCCGATAATAACCACTCCTTACTAATGGCTAGCTAACCCTGTCGGGCTAGCAGCTAGCAGCACGTTCCAGCATGGAAGTCCCAAAAGGCAAACGCCAGGCTAAAGTGCGGCAGCGGCCTCTGCAGCACTGCCGAGTCTTTACATGTATGCTTGAAAGAATACTACCCCAACTACTAAGAAATGTGTATCCAAAATGTATAATTAACAAAGTATACCCACCTACCTGCCATGTCGAAAGAATCCTCCACCCTCTGACTGCTTCTTCTTCGTGGTTCGTGAAGCTGCTACTTCTTCTTCGAGGGTTTAACAGTAGTATCCTTAATGTTACATTACTGCCATCTTTAGGAGTTACTTAACTCCTACAACGTCTCACCCTCCCAGATGCTCCGACACTTGCTGTAACTCAAGGCTGACTGATCTTCTGCTTGCCACTAACAAATTTAATTTTGAGGGTTTTTTTCTGATTTATAGTATAGTTTTTTAAAATGTTGTACATGTTTAGCCTCAACATTAAACGATTTATTGGTGTAGCGAAAAACAGTGAAACTTCTTGCTGGAAAACCAAGCTCACTTGCCATTGTAAAAGTACTCCCCACAGGCAGCAGCCTCTTCCAGTAAGTCAAAAACCAGCCCAGGAGCAATTTGGGGAACACAACACCCACCCCCAGTAAAAAACAAACAAACACTCAAGACTCAGTCAGTTATGTTTATTTCTCTAAGTAACCCGTTGGAACAATGAAAAAATAGTGCTTGTTGAAAATCCTCCACAGCCCCGTATTACTACAGTACCATTAGTATATCACACTCAGCTTGCATCTACACTGAATTTTGTCTGTATATAAGCGATGAGGTGGAAGATTTTTGTCAATAGCCACACACACACACACACACACACACACCAAAATTACACAAAATGAGTCCAAACAGAGGCCATGTGAGTCGAGGCAGAGTGCTAAATGCAGGAGTTGAGGCAGATTGATGTTTTACAAATGAATGAATGACACAACAATACACGGAGGATTTTTTTTTGGTAAACAGTATTAAGTACATAAAATTGATTGAAAAAGAAAACGCACTGTGGCCTGGTGAGTTTGCACTGCTGTAACAGCCACAGTTTAACACTAAGACAACGCCTTACATTCTACAGCAACAAAGCAACTTATCAGGTTATAGCAATTCTATCGACTTGTGCATTTCAAAAAAGAACATCTGAATAAATAAGACACATTGCAGCATGTGCACAGTGTAAAACATATTTTGGTTTGAATAACCCCTCCCCACCAAGAACCCAGAGAGCTGAGTCACACATTTAAATAACATTACATTCACGTAATGAAATGTTTCTTCATCATGTCCCTAACAGCTATGAGTTAGATAATAAAGCAAGATCTAGTCTCAGACAAAGAACAGGTAACCAACAAAAAGTTCAGAGTGAGCACAGTGGCACATTAACACAGAGTAGCAGTACTCAGAGTCAATTACAAGCTTCAAAGGAAACAGAATGAAAAAACACTTAGCTTCAAAAACTACATGACTGGCAGATCTCAGCAGCGTCGGGTGCAAGAGGTGGCTTCTAATGCAGTAATGCCCACAAATAAAAGTGGAACCTCGTTTGGGAGTCTTCTTCTCGGCAGGCTGATTGGGGCAATGCCAATCAGGAGGCTTCATTCTCCTGAACAGCTTTGTCATGCAGCTCGTGAAGAATGAGAGTCAGGATTGCTTTCAGTGTTGCATACAGAGACTTGTTCTCCTCTGAGCCAGGGTCCATCTGCAAAGCAAACTGCACTGCATCATGCCCAGTAAGAACTTAAGTAAACATGTTCAATACATGCTGTTTGTTAAAGCTCACCTTAGTAAACACTTTAATGGTTTGGTTAAGAAAACTGGTCTCCAATTCTTTAGGCACTGGCAGGAGATGAGCAGCACAGTCGAGGATGCACAGCAAAGTGAGCCGGTGACCCTATCAAAAGGAAGGAGACCATACTGTATGTCACACTACAGGATCACATAGTGCTGGGTGAGACACTGGGTGTGTCAGGATAGCAGTTAAATTGTCGCTAATCTGCGAGGGATGAATCTGAATCTTAGCAAGATTGGTTAGCAAGCTACATCCAAAAACCAAGTGCAATGTACAGACACACATATCTGCTAATACCCAATTATTCCCTGCAATGACCTTACCAGTCCGTTTATTCCATTAGAGACTATAATATAGTGGAGCAGCCCTGTTCAGTAACTGAAGTAGCTGAGATGAAGCATCCTATGACTGGTGAGTTATAAAAAACCCACCATCTTGTTACTAAGGTGGAAACTATCCATAGATGTCAACACTGGTTTTTTAAAACGGCCTCTAAATTTGCTATTTAATGGCATTTTAACATCCTTTTTATTTGGCCTCTTTCTGGCTTTATTAGACAGATAAAGTGAAGACTGACAGGAAAGAGATAGGGGAAGACATGCGGCAAAGGGCCACGGGTCAGACTCAAACCCAGATCAGCCGCTCTCATCCATGCGGCATATGGTCACCTGCTCATCCAACTGAGCTAAACCGGCGCCAGTCTACATGTATTTTGTGGACTTCGAGGTGTTCAACTATGTCCCTCAGAGTATTCTGTGGAGTATTCTTCTTCAGGAGTATGGGGTGTCTGGCCCGTTGTCACAGGCCTTCGGTCGTTAAACAACCATGGCAAGATCTTGGCTCACACAGCCGGTGTTCTGGAAATCCATCAACCTGGCAAACCATCCTACCTTTGTGAATGTCACCTACAAGCATACTTAAACAGCTAAAATTCAGTGGCAAATCATCCTACCTTTGTTAATAAGAGCTAGAAACATACTCTGACGGGTAAAATTAAGTGCCAAACCATGCTACCTTTGTGAATGTCACCTACAAGCATACTTTAACGGGTAAAATGAAGTGGCAAGCCATCCTGGCTGTATGAAAATGAGCTACAAGCATAATCTGATGAGCAAAGTTAAGTGGCAAACCGTCATACCTACTTAAACTGGTGCTGGAATTACTCTGTGACAGCACAAATGTGCATAAACTACTTATGGTAGGACGTTTTGCCAAAGTAGGATGGTTTGTCAGAACACTGGTAATAAGTCGGACTGGCTGGGGGTTGGACTCTGCCAGGGCTGGCCTTTGTCACTGATTCCGTTACTAATTTTTATGGACAGAATTTCTATGCATAGCCTCGTGGCAGAATGTTTCCACTTCGGTGGTCTCAGAAATTTATCTCTGCTTTTCGCAGACGATGTGGTTCTAGAAGGATGACCTCCTACTCACACTGGAGCGATTCACAGCTGGGTGTGAAGTGGCAGGAATGAGAATCAGCACCTCCAAGCTTGAGGAAATGGTCCTCAGATGGAAAAGTGTGGAGTGCTCACTCTGGGTCAGGGACAAGTTAATGCCCCAAGTCGAGGAGTTTAAGTTTCCTCAGGGTCTTGTTCACGAGTGAGAGGGAAGGGAAGAGGAGATCGATAGAAGAACTGGTGCTGCGGCTGCAGTGGTGCGGACGCTGTACCGGTCTGTCGTGGTGAAAAGAGAGTCTAAAAGCGAAGCTCTCGATTTACTTGATGATCTACGCCCCATCCCTCACCTATGGTCACGACTCGGGGAAGTGACCGAAAGTTCAAGACTCAGCAAACAGGGAGACACAACTTTGTTTGTGTTGTTGGTGCCTCGTGGAGCACGTCCAATGCAGTTATCTAAAAAATACTATGATCAGATTACTGTAAATGTCGGGCTATAAGCCGCTACTTTTTGCACAAGCTTTGAACCCTGCGGCTTTTAGTCAGGTGCGGCTTTTCTATGGATTGTCCATGATTTTTGTCATATCGTAAGACGATTTGTTTTGTGTGTTCCGCTGTTGTACGGCACTACGTTGCCTGGCGGAAGGATCGGGGTTCAAGAGTGGTATGTTAGTCACATGTCCGTCCGCCAGGCAACGTAGTGCCGTACGAAGTAGCGCGAAAAACAAACTTCAAAGTAGCGGTACGCGTTCAGCGGGAGTCGTGGATGATGAGCGGCGATAAACTTGCAAGTTATGCCCAAAAAGCAAGTTATGCCCAACTCCACCGGTGGATTCTGACAGCGTGGAAAAGTGTGAAAACATCCACGATCACCAACGGATTTTGAAGGGCTGGACTGCTGCATGATGGAGAGGAGGACACCGCCACGGCCCTTCTGAGGGTGTTCGACTCTGACACTGACAATGAGGATTTCTTTGGTTTTGAAAGTGACAACGAAGGAGAGAAGAAGAGTGGATGACGAAGCCATCCTGAGCCTGTTTGTATCCGACACTGGAGAAGAGGACTTTGGTGGTTTTAGTGCGCAGGAAGAAGAGAAAGATGGTGGTGAATCACTGACTTTTCTTCTTGTTAAAGCTGTGTCACTGCACCTGAGCCTAAAAGGTAGTCCGAATCTATTTTTCTGGTGTGCTGTAGGCTACTGTTATGTACTACATGTGCAAATATGTACCCATAACTTGTTTTTCAAAATATTAATAAAAGTGATGTCTCCAAACAGCCATCTCTTTCCTGACAATTCCCTTTGTGCATATTCTCTTACATATGATAAGTCAACATTGAAACACCTGCGGCTTTTGGTCAGGTGCGGCTAATGTATGTACAAAACAGGATTTTCCCCTGATTTTAGCTTGTGCGGCTAATATTCAGGTGCGCTTTGTAGTCCGGGAAATACGGTAGTTTGTGCTTCACTTTTGTGAGTGAAATTCCAGTAGCTTCAACTGTGTTTGTAGTTAAGTAGTTTTATGAATGCAAGTTAAGATGAACTAATTTGGCACTGTTTTTGTAGGTGTCGCCATTTGAGAGCAACAACTTAACGATTGCTTACATGTGATGGGTTTAGGGGACATCTGTAAATTGTAGCTATAATTGTAGCTATAACAAAATAACTTGAGTTACACTTGTTCCAACCAGCCTCACAATTTAAACAAGCTAGACAAACAATACATTTTCATTGTCCTCCTCACTTACTGACTTATTGACATACACCACCCAGTGGAAGTCAAAGACTACTCCTGAGCCTTACTGCAGACTTTTTTGAATATCTAGTATTGATGTTAAGCAAAATTACATTATCAGCTTAATTAAAGGCATCATGGGACTAATTCTTCAAGCCCATTACTGAGACAAAGGGTCTTGAACAGAAGGACAATAGTTCCATTAACAGACTGGGCCATTTTTTTTTTACAAACTTTTTTAAAACCAATTCAGAACTTTCTTTGTTGGGATTTCAAGACATTAAAAAAACTAATTAAGCCAATTTCATGCTCCATGTTTTCTTGTGTACATTTCACTACAGTAGCTTTGATTTTTCAAAGTTAAAAGAAATATTTTCTTTTAATATGCAGTGCAACCTTTCACGTCATTCACCTGTTTAACAAAGTCTGCTATCCCTGTTTGGTTTAGACAGCAATGCTTTGAAGATTTTTGACACAGTCTACCTTTTCCAGTGAATCGAGGGCGTTCTGTGGGTTTACATTCCTTTCAGTGAGGGCTTTTATATCCTCACTGCTGATGACTGGATCCTTAAGCTGCTCCACCCATGACCACATCAGACTAGATAGGACCAGAGGGTCTCTCTCCTTGCACAGCCTCTCCCATGTTCCCTCTCTGGAGTTCAGCTCCATCTGCACAACACAAAACAGACTGACAATGAAATGACTGAAATGAAGTGCCAGTAAGAACACAGTTCCAGGTTCAAGTTAAACTATGTACAACACAGTTTTTTTGTAAAAAAATGAGAACTAGATTAACTCAACACGCATGTCCTATGGTAACGACAGTGTGATTCTAAATACACTGCAAGACAATCTATGATACATGAGACCCAGAGCTGTCTTTTTTTGGCAAATGTAAGCTAAAACTGGTAGGTCTGCTAACACACTAAAACTACACGTGGAGCAAATACCACTGTGATCTTAATCTGATTATTTAACTGAGCTGCCCATTTTTAATTTAGTTTATTAGCTAGATTCTGGGAGCACAGCTAAGCTATACCTAGCTAGCTACCTTTATCTTGCTTGCTAACATTATTACTGACA
The DNA here is from genome assembly GCF_018398535.1 of Haplochromis burtoni. Classification (NCBI taxonomy): domain Eukaryota; kingdom Metazoa; phylum Chordata; class Actinopteri; order Cichliformes; family Cichlidae; genus Haplochromis; species Haplochromis burtoni. Next base: position 65,492 of record NW_024582857.1, on the reverse strand, counting down.
AAAAAATCACATGAATGGAAGTTCCTGTTTGCTAGCATGACAAAATTAGAGCAGCACAGTACAATGGTTAGCACTGGTGCCTCGAGGTCCTGGAATCTAGTCGGTCACATGTATGTATTATCACTGTTTTGGCTAATCCTAGCATGACCTCTGTTCAAACACAAAGCAACAAGCTGTGGATGTCATTAAAAACAATTATGGTTTGAGGTCACACAGTAGACCTAGCAGTCAACACAAAGATGGGTAAGCCCAAAGCTGTAAAGACAGAGCACTCTTTTCAAAACCCTATTGGTCAAAGGTACTCTCTTCCTCCCGCTGCTAAAAATAACAGGCTAATCCTGGAAGGTTGCTAATCTATCATCCTTCCCTTATGAAGAGTCATAGATAGCTTTTCTAGCAATTGCATGAAAAGTAAGAATTTAGCCGGAGCGCGTATCGACTATGAGACAGTCCAAAGTTGCACTGAACAAAGTGCAATTTACAATTTGAGATTGTAATGTTTAGAAAATCTGGTTAAGCAGGTTGGAAATCTGGCTGGAAAGTAAGTGTAATAGTCCCTGCACAAGTTAGGTGGGGCTCACCTGCCACACTGACACCTTGGAGGTGAGATCCTTGTCTGTCAGTTCCAGGGCCAGAGCTTTTGCCACCACGAGGCACCTGCTCTCTGGTGAGAACTCAGACTGGAGGGTGATGAAAGGAACCTCTGAGAAGTCATCTGCACTTCCACCCATTGACACATTCTCCTTACCAGCTACCAGTTTGCTCTTGACTGCTAAGGCAGGCAGTGTGGCATTGCAGTGGGATCTTCTACTGTCCTCAGAGAAATCTAAAGGCAAACTCTGATGGCCTTCACGGAGCGGTCTTTTTAAAATGGGAGATCCAAGGTCTTCCTTTGTTTCTATACTGGAGTTCTGATTGTTCTTAAAAATGTTCTGAGTAGAGAGGTTGCAAAATCTGGAAGGGTTACAGGCAGTAAGGCTGCTGTGAGACAAGGAATGTTTGATCAGGCAGTTGATTGGTTGGTTGTTCTTCAGATTTCCTAAAGGATGCTGGCATTGCCCCAGCTTGTGAAGAACAGAATCGCTGTAGCTCCTGTTTTCGCACAGAGAAGATCTCTGGGGGCTCTCTCCATTCTGCTGCCTCCACAAGGGGTCAAGCTCATTGTCACTAATTAGAGGCTGATCGTTAGCAAGTCTAGGCTGTATCAGTGCTGGACTAAGAGGATGGGATGAACTACATAGAAGGGGAATCCCTTTCCCTTTCATTTCCTTCCCAAGCTGTTGAAGGGCCTGCTGGGACACAGTCTTCTCTACCTCAGCCGTGAGGTCGGGAATCTCCAACCATTCCTCCTCAATCACCACCTGTCTGTTGGCTGCGATGTCAATTAGCAGCCTGCACACCAGCTGGACAATCTTTGGCACGTTCTTCATCTGCCGAGCCTCGTAGCCATGTAGCAGGTGTCGTTGACGGGTGAGATACTGGGACAAAGTAACGGCACCTGCTTTGGGTTCAGCGCAGGAGAAGACACTTCGAAGAGGAACCAGGAACTGGGCAAACTCCCTGACACAGAGTAGCTGGCCTCTGGTTTGGATGGAGTTGGGTCTTTTGGCTCGCACAAACAGGATGGCTTGGTCAGCGTTCATACGAGTTGTAAAGACCAAATAACAAGCCAACAACACACCTGAATGATGCAAAATACAAATTAAAAAACTGATATATTTATAAAGTACAAATGCAGATTTGAGCGATTCCAGACTGCTCGTGTTGCAAACCTGTTCTTCCAAGGCCAGCATGGCAGTGGACAGCCATCTTCCCTTCTTGGACAGCAAATGACATGACTTTTACCATGTCAAGGATTGTAGTCAGAGATGCCACACCATAATCTTTCCATCCAAAATTGTAATAATATACTGAAAGATAAAAAGCCAGAGATTAGAATCAAAAGGAGTTTTTAATTGTTTGTGCAGTACATGGTCACAAACATCCATCCATCTTCTTCTGCTTATCCGGAGCCAGGTCACGGGGGCACCAGCCTAAGCAGAGAAGCCCAGACCTCCCTCTCCCCACTCACCTCCTCTAGCTTGTCCGGAGCAACACCAAGGTGTTCCCAGACCAGCCGAGAGATGCAAACATTGCACCCTAAATCAGTTAAGATAATCTAATTAACAAGAGCAGCAATGACAAGTTGGTGGTAGTTTTACTTGTTTTTTCCTTCCCTCCAAAACTAGCTTGCTAATTAAACAAGGTCTCAGTCCCACAGGCCTAGAGATTAGCCAGCAATCCTCTGGCAATTTCTGGTCTCCAGGAAGAAATGTGAATTCTCTGACTGGTTCTTATGTGGTTGCTGGAGGTTTCCTGCACTTCCTAGTAGGTACTGCACCAAAAACCTCGCGATTGCTTTGGTTGCTTGCAGACTACTGTCGTCACCATGAGTCGCAACAAAGCCACTGACTCGTCTGCAAATGCAATTTTCTCTCCGAGCAGTAGTGAAACAGTATGACAAACAAAAAACAGAATGTTCACCTTCAAAGTAAAGTATTGCACCACTGCAACAAATACATTTTAAAAGGTGCATATTTTACTTTGAAGTTGAATGGTCGCCATTTCCAGTTTGTGCTACACTCACACTACCACTTGGTAGTTTGTGAGTGTTTGCAAGGTAGTAGGCATCTTCCATTCAAATTATCGGAAAACAAGATCCAGCACTGTAAACCTCTTCCAGCAACCTCCAGGCACCATTCACAGAATACACACCCTAGCAACTGTTGGTTATCACAGGGGTCACAGCCTGGTCTTCAGGTTTGTGTGAATGGGACTTCAACAATCCATTTCCCAGGAACTGCCAGCAACTGTCAACTGCTCGAGAAACAGAAATTTTTCTCTTACAACTAGTGGTTCCCAAGTATTTACCAACTGGTCTCCAGTCTAGTGTGACTGGCGCAGTCAGCCAGGTTCAATAATAGAGTTGTAAAACATACAACTTGAAGTAACTTGGAATAAATCAATCTTGTGCATGAATAAGATTGTAAGTGTTATAGAAATTATTTTTTAGATGAATAAATTATTTTGTTACTTGTGTTTAGGATAAATATAATTAGTTCTGAATAACTTCCTCAGTCATTGTTGCATTTTCTGCACCAAAGCAGAGCGTGATTTTTCCCTAACATTCCTCCAGAGCTACCTGGGTTGAAGCGTAAACTCTAAAAGCGGAATGCTGTAACAGTTTTGACACCTTTTTCAGGAAATGTCTTGAGTGGACATGTTTGACCATACCCATGGTTGGCACAAACTTCAATCACTTGAGCTGATTTTGCAACCACAAGACATGGGCATCTTGAAGGCATTGAACCAATTATGAACTGCTCTGTATATCAGCGTTTTAGACTGTGTCCCGAGAATTCAAGTGTTGCAATGGCCCAGTCAATATCCACACCAGAACCCAATTGAGACGCTGCAATAAGACATGAAGAAAGCCACATATAAAGCAATGCCTGCAAACCACAATGAACTGAAGCAATGTTGTAAAGAAAAGTGAGCTAAAAAAAGACATGAAAGACTAATGAAGCCCTACACGAAACTATTACTGTTGGTAAAGGTGTTTCTAAGCTACTGATTCATGGTGTAAATGGTAAATGGTAAATGGCCTGTATTTTATATAGCGCTTTACTAGTCCCTAAGGACCCCAAAGCGCTTTACATATCCAGTCATCCACCCATTCACACACTGGTGATGGCAGCTACATTGTAGCCACAGCCACCCTGGGGCGCACTGACAGAGGCGAGGCTGCCGGACACTGGCGCCACCGGGCCCTCTGACCACCACCAGTAGGCAACGGGTGAAGTGTCTCGCCCAAGGACACAACGACCGAGACTGTCCAAGCCGGGGCTCGAACCGGCAACCTTCCGATTACAAGGCGAACTCCCAACTCTTGAGCCACGATCGCCCCGTGTACTCAAGTTTGTCAACCACTGCTTCAGCTTTTGTGCTTGGGTTTTGTTAAATAAATATTGACAGTGTAATACAGTTTTAAAGTTTTGTAATACATTAAGCACATTTTATTACCCCAAGATAAAACTGTGTTTCCTCGAAAATATACTTACTGCTACCATTTAAATTCAACTCCCAGAATAATGTGTTGTTAGAGGATCAATCCATTCTATGGAAAGGCTCTCCTTCCATTATTATTTGGTTAAATATAAACCACTGATTAAAGCTTGGTGGATTTTTAATAACTTGTTGAACTTGAACTAGTTGTTGCTGAAAAGCGATTCAAAACACATAAAGGAGCCTTAGTCTTACACTGAATGATGCATATTTTCTATACAAAATACAGGAACAATCAATCATTTTAGAAACACACCTCAAAGACTAGTTTACAGCCGCCACTTCCAACATCTCTATAAAGATCTTTGACACAAAGGGAAAATGTTAACATGATACGTGATCAGGTGATTAACAGACTCACACGATTGTTGCTTTGGCACTTTTCATAAGATTTGCTTCTCAAGGAGTGAAAAACGTTGCACGACAAAGACCAATATTAAGATTAAAGCCAAGTGTTTAGACTTGAGACTTTTTACAGACTGTCAAATAAAACATTGGGGTACGCAAAATGCACGTTTTGATGAGGTGACATTGTCAGAATCCCAGGAGAGCCTATTAGGAAGAAGAAGGAATGAAATAAATCCCCTTGCAATTACTTGGTTACTAGGGACTGCATGTAGGCAAAACACAACACAGATGGTACTGAGGGAAATGTTAAATCTACCTTAGCCTGTCACCTGCTCCACTAACTGCATACCTTGTACCATAACTCAGGCTCAAGAAAACTAAATGTATACTTTTTCCATTATTACTATCTGGTCACATGATCTTCTATGTTAAGAATGGTCTCCCCTCTTAAGAATCTACAAATCTACCTAATCAGGGCCGAACCATTGATTCATTAAGAAAAACCCCACATCTGTCACTTTTCATTCTATATCCTCACAACGTTTTCAATAGCTGTTGGTGCCAAGTACATCTGCTGTTTGGATCCTTCTGGAAGTGGCCCTATCAAAAAGCTACTGATACACAAGTCAGTGGTGTATGAGAAACAGCTCTTTAAAAGACGGACGGTTTAAACAGAACCAGGAGTATATTAAACTGTCAGTGACACAATAACAGTGTAATGTTGCAATAGTCTATCTGAACACTGCAGCTCAGGAGGCAGAACAGGTCACCTACTAATCAGAAGGTTGGTGGTTCAATTCCTTTCTGCTCCAGTCTGCATGCCAAATATCCTTGGGCTAGACACTAACGCCAAGCTGCTCTTCGATGCATCCGTTGGACTGTGAATGTTAGACTGAAAGCACTTATACAGAAAAAAGTGCAAATGGGCGATAAAAGCTCTAATTAAAAACCAGTCCATTTACCGCGTCTTGAGCCACCCCTTGAAGGTGCAGCAACTTATTAAAATGAGAACAAACAGTATTAGTAGCATATTGAAATACAGTATATATGTATTTATTAGGGCTGCAGCTAACAATAATTTTAGTTATCGAGTAATCTATCAATTAATCAGATAAGAAATACTTTTGTCTTATTAATAAAAAGGTCTTTCAGAATTAACTTCTCTTTGGCTTCCATTCTAGAAATTGTTTGACTGCGTACAACATCATAAAAAAACCAAACCGTCTCAGTAACCGCTCCGCCTCTTCGTTCTTGTGTAAACTGTGCCAGCGTCATCGTCACTGCTGCCTTTGTGTCTTTGTTTCAAACTGGGCCCTGAGTGGGCTTAACGTGGGGGGGGGGGGCGATATGGCCTGAAATCCATATCGCAGTATAATCTGAAACATGTGCGGTAACAATACATATCTCGATATATTCTTTTCTTGTGTATACCATATTTTCCGCACTATAAGGCGCAGTTAAAATCCTTTAATTTTCTCAAAGATCGACAGTGCGCCTTATTTATGAATTCTGGTTGTGCTTACTGACCTTCAAACCCATTTTATGTGGTACACGACGCTCAAAATACGATTTTGGTAAGCTACAAAGCCACACCACTTGATGGATTGTCGGAGCATTATGGCTACCATAGTCAGGAGCCTTGCGGAGGAATCTGGGTCCAAAACTCCGTACGCTTCAGGTCCCAAAGTCAAACGAACACTGTGGCATCACTGAGATTTAAAAACTGTCTAAATTCACTAGCTACACTGCTATGTTAGCATAATATAACCACAGTGAAGCTGGAGGATGAACACTAACTTTTTTCCACTCGATGAAAGTTAACGTGAGGGTTCCCGATGGGACAAATGCAATCGCATGGCAGGATGCTGTAAATGGATCAAACTTCAGTCAGGAGAACAACTGAGAAATCCAGTTAGTTAGTCATTAATATACTGCAACAACGTGGGAATAGAGAAGCTGCGAGAGAAGAGGAAGTGCAGTTTTTGGCTTTTCTCATATTCCAAAACGTGTTTCGTCTCATCGCTATTACTGTCGCACGGCATAATTTGCAGATGATATTGTTTGCAGCTGCTGCTGCGAGGCTTTCGACCGAAAAAGGCGCAGCTTGATGTCACCATCAACATGCGCTATCGTGATAGTGTCAAAATCTCTACCATTGGCCAAATTCATATCGTTTCTACCGTATACCGTTTATACCGCCCACCCCTAACTTCATGTCAGACTTCTTGCCCACACGCTGCTCCTAAATACGTTTGTATTGCAGGTCTGTTTTTAGCTAATAAAACACTGGCGTTTACACCGTCTAACACATCAACACACTACAGAGCCGTGCACTAAACAACACATGAAAGCACAGACCTTGTGTCGAGGTTTTTTATAATGGAATCATTCAAATTACTCGAAGAATCGTTGCAGCCCAAAGGCAAAAACAAAGTCTGAACAATTCTGAGCTTGAAAGGCCTTTAACACATCGGGCCAATCCACGACTGATAGTGATCCGCTGTGTGTTTTTCTATCCAGTTACGCTTTTACTGCATTGGCAGGTCTTTGGAATCACTGTCATGTTGAAAAATAAAGCTGTTGCCAATCAGACACTTTTGCATGGTGGATCAAAATATGACTGTAGTCTTCTACATTCACTTTTGATCCCCAACACCACAGGCTAAATTGCAGCCCCAAAACCATGACTGAGCCTCCACCGTGCTTTAGATGGCTGTAGATAATCATTGTTATACCTTCGTCCTGACCTCCTCTGTCTGGTGACAATAATTTCAAACAAAGATTTCCATTTTTGGCATGTTTTAACCTCAACTTGTGCCATTCCATAAAATGACTTCTTGAAAAAAAAAAAAAAAACATGGCTACCATTCCACTGAGGCCAGTTCTTTTGGGTCTTCTGCGAACAGACCAATCTCTCAGGTTTCTAGATTTTTTCCTATTGTTTAAAGGCATGACTCTCAAGCACTGTTCATCTGCTGTATACATATTTTTTTTTAGGCTTGACATGTTCTCTTTTGTCCTCCACTTATCCAGTTTCTTAAGTAAAATGTAAGGACACACTGCACACTATGCTGAGATATGCCAAGTTTTCAGCCAGTCGCTCTTTGGGAAGCAATTTGTTGGTTGTAAAATACTATCTGATGACGTCAAACATAATACCTTTGAAAATTTTCAGACTAGTAACAATGTACCTAAACATTAAAGTTTAAAAAAGATTATTTCTTTGCCAAGTTGTCTTATATGTGTAGACACAACACACATCCCTTGAGTTTGGTGGCTTTTTATGCTTGAAAAATTGATTCAACTCAATTCAATTTTATTTATATAATGTAGCACCAAATCACAACAACAGTTGCCTTAAGGTGCTTTATATTGTAAGGTAAAGCCCGTACAATAATACAAAGTTAACGTTCATAAGTCAGTGTTGAGTGGCTTAACAAATAAATGATGAGGTACAAGTAGAGCAGGGCGATATGGCCAAAAATATTTATCACGATATATATTTGAAAATTTCGTTGCAACGCCCCATATATGTAGCGGCTGGTCGTCTTGGCGGATGTATTTCTATTGTTTGTTTGTTTTTCGCCTTTTGCCCGCCTCCACAAGGGACTCTGCATCCAGATCGCCCCATGATGCCCTCCACTCGAGTTCACTGGGCTCTCATCTGGTCGGCATTGAACGCTGCTAAACTATGCAGCTTCTGCATCATGCTTCTGTTACTCGTTACTTGTGTAGGCGTTACGCGCTCTCTCTACCTCTGTTTTTTTGGCCTGGGACTCTCTTTGCGTGTCTATTATGTTCCCATCCCTGGATTTCCTCCATGCTGCTCGACTTTTGTGTCTCTCCCGCGAGGCGCGCACACCTGCCTGGACTCACCTCTCCCACCCTTTCAGTCGTCATGACACGCTTTCCCTGTCGAACACATGTTCCCTTTCTTTTCTTTCCCGGTGGTGGTCGTCTCCCTTGACCTTTCATTTCTCATCTTCATATCACCTTTATTTTTCTTATTTCCCTCATATAAGGCCATTCTCACCGCTCCATCTAACAACACGCCCTAAATGTGGTCCGTCATTGTAGTAAGGCTCTGTCAGTTTTCCGCTCGCCGGGTCTCCTGCCTGCAAACGACCGGCGGCTGTTACACCGTGGCTCCTGTTAGAAGCCTTCTAATTGGCGTCACACGCCCATCTCCCCTCTCTTCCCTTTTGCACCGCCTTCCAAGGGAGCTCTGGGGGGATTACTGTACCCATCCCCATCCTCCTTTTTGTGTTACCTGGGGCTTCCTCTGCCCTCTACCGTGGTGTGCTGCCCGCCGAATGCGGCGCGCTGTCCCTCAAAGCGGCATGGCGCGCCATGGCACCGGCTCCGCCCGCGATTGTGCCGTCTCCCACGGGTGGGGTTGTCCTATCCTGCAAATGTGCCCTTCACCTCAATCAAAAGTAATTGAGCCTCTGGCAGCGCTCCTATCGGTCTTTTTTGCTGGGGTTTGGCAGGTTGCTTGAATCGCGCTACGGTGCCTGCCTGCTCCCGCCTCCATCCCGCTCTGTTGGTGGTGGTGGTGTCGCGCTTGTGGTAAGGCGGTGCATGCTTGCTTGTTGTCGCGGACCTCCGGTGGCTGGTGCCTGTCCGTGGTCCGGACAGTGTCTGGTTGCACCTCTAGCCGTCTGATGCACTCGAGCGAGGGCCTCCCACACAGTACCAATGTTGGAGCGTGTAAACGGTTGTTACCAGCTCTCGCTGTTGGCACGGTGGCCGGTTATTGGTTGAATGTTTTTGACCTTGCGCTGTCCTGAGCTCTGACTCTTGTGCCGCTGTCTTTGGTGAGCTCTTATTTAACGTTTTCTTTTGTATCCTGTCTACTCATGTCAGGGCGTTGTTGCACCACTTGGCGGGCTCAAGACCCTGAGGTCGTAGTCATCTCACAGAAGGGCACACGTGCGGTCTCTCTTTGGGCTTGTTCACAGTCCCCCCCCTCCCTGGGAATTAGTATTGCCGGGTCGCATGGACGTACGGGTGCCCTTGCTCAACCCATGCTGATCACACTGGCTCCTGGCTGCGGCACCCGTACACCGGACAAGGTCTCTCATTTCCTCACTTTTCTGGGACGAAACGTGCCAAATTGCCCTTTATGTTTCATCCGGCTTATTTGTTTTCGCTTGGCTGGCCTTGCTGAAGACATTGAGAGCCAGTGGTTTGGTTACTTATAGTGTATATGGTTTTCTCAGAGCCCACCGTACTGCGAAGCTATGGTTTCCTCTTCTCTGATGGCACGGACTTTCGGTCCCGCTGCCGGTGTTGTTGTGTTCCTTTTTTCGTACCCACCAATACCGCAGGGGTTAGAAGTTGGTAGGTCACGATGCAGGTCTCACACTATACCGCCCGATGCTCTGATGCGACCTGAGTGCTCACACTGTGCGTCCATAAAATTAAGGTTATAACAGAAAATCTGTCGCTCGCTCTCCCTCTCTGTCTTTCACTCACACAGACACACCACCACCATCAACTTTGCTAAATTGCTAATGAAAAACATGATCAGGCAGCTGTGATTGAGCAGCAATGTAAATCCAACTATTTTCACGGTTGTTGTGGTCGTGATAATTTTGTGAGGCCACATGGAAAAGGCTCGGATGAGCTTTCCAAAGTTCTACAAGTTGTGCCTCCATCGCTTGTGTCCAGATCACACGCTGCACAGCCGTGCTGCTCCGTCTTTTTCACCGACGTTTACGTGTTTGCGCGTGAGCAGTGTGAGCGGCTCACGAGCGATTGATGATCGGGAGCTGGTCGTGAGGTGTTAATCACTTCTCGTTACCCCACGTATACTACACGACGCACGATGAAGGCCAAAATCGGTCCGATCACTCAAAAATCGTCTCAAAATGGGCCTAAAACCGCACAGTGTCTGCCCAGCATAATGTTTGTTCCCCTCAGAGAAAGGGAAGAATGGGAAAAGGAAAACACCTGGCTGGAAAAAGTTAATATGGGCATGTGCAGTGAATATCAGCGCTATGTGGCCAGAAGTGTGATAATATAACTTATTTTGTGTAATAAACAACTGCAAGGATAGATGATTACAACAAATAGATGACTAATACATAAAAGTAATACATAGATGAATAATGATGATGAGTTAAGATGCGTAATCATGGGAACAAGTGGGTTTACAAACAGGAGCAGCTGATTAGCATAATACCTCAGCTGAAGCCAATTGTACTAAATGCACTAAATGTGCACTGTTACAAGAATATTTTTCTTTCTATTGTTTTCTATTATTTTAAGTTAAGCAGGACAGAGTTCTTTTAAAGAAAGATTTACTTATATTCTCAAAAGTTAAGCATGACAGGCTTCTGTTTAAGAAAGAGACCTGTTTTATTGTGTTAATGTTGTCATTTTGAGCTAAAAATAAATGGCTAAATGATCATTTGTTTCACATGTGTTCATATCACAAAGAATATGCATCTGCTTAAATCAAATTCAAGTCAAATGGTTAAAAAAATAATTTCACACACAAAAAAAAGAGCTAAATTCACCACACTGGGAAGGGTGAAGACAACTGGGTTGCCAGCCCTGGCCACGAGGTGTCCCTTATTTATTTTTCAGGGAGTTGGCAACCCTATGTGTCGCTAGCGATCACGTAGCACATCATTATATACCAGCTAGCCCAACTTCAGTAACCCTACAAAAGTCACTGCTGTTTAGTTTCCTGTCTTCATTTATGTTGGAAGTGATAGCAGAGCTGTACGTTGAATTTTTTCAGAAATCTCTCAGTCAGAACATGCTATATCATGCTTAGGTAACTAGCGAAACTAGCGAGCTAACTTCCGCTAGCTTCCTGCTAACTTCTAACTCCGTTAAATGTAATAAATTTGTTTTCATGGATGCCTGGAAGTTAAACTTCATAGTTACACCTGGTAAAGCAGCAATGCTGATCGTTTTATTAAAGATGAAAGAATTTAGACAGTTTTTAACTCTCAGTGATGCTGCAGTGTTCGTTTGACCTGAAAGCATACGGAGTTTAGGACCCAGATTACTCCCAGATTTAAGAGCATCTTAGTCCGACAAATACGACAATAACGACGGCCGCTTGCATGTTCTGCAAAAAAATGTGCTTTGTCGTGTATCTGACGGACAAACACCAAACCAGTTCCACATCACTGAAGTTGCACCATTTTTACAAACCAATTCTGGTTCATCTGTTTCACTCAACAATCGGCCATGTGCGTATGAAAACAAAGGCACT
>NW_024582857.1:32780-53781 GCF_018398535.1 Haplochromis burtoni | reverse complement strand
GCGCATGCGCGTTTTACTCATATTCTATCGCGATATTTCATTTTCCTATCGTTGCCTAACATTATACCGGTATTACCGTGAACGGTATAATATGGCCCAGCCCTAGGTACAAGCACTGGACGGAAATTGAAAAGTCTTTAAAAGACCTTCAGGTCTGGTCGACTACTGAATTGAATTGAACTGAACTGAAGGCCTTCATTGTCATTATACACAGTATAACAAGATTACAACAGCTCTATAAAGGTGCACATGTGCTTAGCACATTAAAAAAAAAACTATACAATAATTGCTCAAGACTGCTTAAAAAACTTGACAAAGAATGTCTGGTTACGTGGAAGCAGAGCACAGGGGAATGAGGGGTGGGATAAGCATTTTTCACAGTGTTGTATGATAACAGTGAATAACTGTAATTGTTCTTTTTTTGTGCTTTTGTACAGTTTTTTTGCACATGTTTTAACTGAACTATACATTATCTGCTGAAGGAATGGAATTTATATTTGCAACTTGTTTAGCCAAACCTTGCTAACCTCATGAATGAAGCCCAGCTGCAAAGTTAAGTGTGGTGGACATTAAGAGTTTTAGAAATGAGGCCATCAAACAAGCTATTCCACCATGATTATAAAAGGGTATTACCTAGTCACACAACTACTCGTGCACACCGTTTTTGGCCATGTTTGGGGCAGTTCAGTGTATAAGCAGTAAGTAGATATGAGAACTTACTGCCTGCCTCCATGAAAGTTTCAGGTCGGTAAGTGAAGCCGCTCTCTTGCTCCAGTGGGTTTCCACAGCTGGCATGTTCTCCAGGTCGCTGCAGGTTAATAACGGTTTTCAAACCACACCTGAGCACAGCAGTCCACAAAACAAGTCAACACAGACACGCAGAGCTGTTCTATGTCTCATAGTTCTTCTGTTTATAACGATGTTCATTTTAAATGAGATGTGAAAGAAATAGAATGGACCTTTGAAATTGTTCAATTATGTTATATTTCTCTATGATCTCAGTGGAAGGCCTTGCCATGGCTAGCAAGTTGTCAGTAATCCTGTAATAAGAGAAGATGAAAGGTTGAACAAGTAAAAACAGCAAGATGGTCAATATCAATACTAAAAACTATTCAGTATCTAATACTGAATGTTTGGTGCAGTCCCTCACTTTATTCTATGCCTGACACAAGTTGTTTTAGCTTCTTCTCCCTTTAACTCTACTTCCTTTTGATTGGTTGCCCTGCTAAGAGTCAGAGCTGTGTGGCTGAGATGACAACCCTCACAGGGTTTACTTAAACATACACTGCCCTCATTATTTGAAATTGTGGCCATGTTAATGGCCATTTAATATGGCTATTAAATGCAGCTATTTAACATTCCACTAGAGGAACAGTACATCTGTACATCTGCCCACTTTAAACTATATGGACACTCTAAGATATCGACATACCAGGATGAGTAGAGTCCCTTGATGGCTTGCTCCTCATCACTCCAGCGAGAGGGGTTCTCATATTTGCAGGCTTTCCCTCCACAGGCCATGGAGCACTGCATGTGACCGGGGATGACATGCCTCAGGGTCTCACCCATCTTGGTGTACTTTGCAGTAGGGACCCTTGTATTGGCTAATGGTACAAAAAGAAACATAAGGAAATTCTTCATTTGCAGAAGAAGATATCATAGAAATTGCAACATTTCTCATTTTCTTCAGTGTGGTTACATCTGCTGGTCTTGCACTGGGTGACGGACTGAGGCTGGTTCATGCTGACAGCCACCATGACCGTGTGGGAGGAGGAGGAGGAGGAGAGGAACTCCAGGGCAGATCTGCACTGACGCTGCAGAACCCTCAGCAGGATGTCCGAGGCAGAGCGTCTGCGGTCATGCCACTTCACTCTGGCCAACATCTCACCGGCGAAGGAGCGGCATGCTTGATGCTGCTGCATCCTATAGTGCTGCTGCCTGCACACCACAGCCAGCGCCTCTGTGCTAACAAAGGCTCCTGGCTCAGCACTTCTGTGCCCATGATGAATCATGGCTCAACAATCGCCCATTGCTGATCAGTTCATCAGTAGCATTTGAAGTGTCACCATGACAACCATCTCCAAAGTCGTCAATGGGAGGTGGGACAGGGGCTTATGTTGTTCTCACACAGTGCGCACACACACCATGTCACAGATCTGAGGCAGGCAGGCTGCTTGTAAAATGTCACACTTGTTTGGTTTTTAAAGCTGTACATCTACAGTAGCCACGAACACACGGCACTAGTCAGCAGGTACAATGGCACACCTTTTTCTGCTTTTGACTGGATCATTATTAACTAAGTGCACTGGATCCAAATATATTCAGCAGAAAACTGTACTGGAGAGCCAGGTGAGTTTCTATTCATATTAACGTAATGTAATCGTCAATTATACACAGGATAGCTTAAATGAAATCCTTGTTATTGGCCCAAAGCAAGTGACATATACATGCATGTCTCTTGTGTGTGTATGTGTATATATATATATATATATATATATATATATATATATATATATATATATCACACATGTAACACACATACAAGAGCAATTATGTCTTTGCATCAACAAATCAAACACAAACTCAACTGCTGTAACAACGTGAATGCACTGGTTAAAATTAAGACAACAAGCTGTGGTTGAAGGCTGCGCTACAGTTCATCAGCTAGTCTACCACTAAACTGCATCCAAAAGGTGAAGTGATACTGTGGGCTCTGTGAGTGTATGGGAGCAGCAGGACGGCTGGCTGACAAAAAAGTGAGAGCTGCTTTCACTAGCTGCAAGGGACAGAGCCTCAACAACACCGGCTGAAAATCTGCCACCTTCATACTTCCTACTGTAATATTTCACAGATCAGTCTGTCTTACAGTCTTTCAGTCAGTGCAACCAGGCAGACATCTGACAGTACTAATAAACTATCACAGAAAGCCAAAAACATTCAGACAAACATTCATATTAATCAATATATGAATTGAATTTATATTTCTTGGTTCTATCATATGGCTACTGGAGAATTAGACTTTAACTTGAGTGATTGAGTTAGTGATTCACTATTAGGAACCTCTGTTTTTTCAGCCTGCGCATCACTTTTTAGATATTTATTAAATGGTTGTCACAGCAGTGGAATCGCTTTGGAAAGCTGTCTGTCTTGTGCCTTCTCACTCGGACCCTATATAACTTTCTTCTTCTTTCTTGGCTCAGTGAAAACGTACCTCTCCAGGTAACACGTGTTATAAATCTGATGATGATTTGGGGTCTGCAGCCCTGACATTACTAACACTGCCTCCTTACTCACTGAGTTTAGAAATCAAACACCACAAACTTACATGACATGGACAAGAGTTTGGCCCACAGTCCCAGTACCACAGGTGTGTGAAATCAAACACCTAGGCATGCAGTCTGTCTTTACAAACATCTGTGGAAGAATGGTTTATTCTAAAGAGCTCACTAAATTCAAGCACAGTAGTATAAAAAGGATGTCACAGTTGGAACAAGTCAGTCTGTGAAATGTCTTCTCTTCTAGGGGTTCCAAGTGGTTTTATTGCAGAATTTAATTGTTTACGACCCACAGCTGCTCAACTTTGCAGTGAAAAATCCCGTAAAGTTTAAAGAGTAGTCTCACCAAGTGCTGAGGTGCATAGTGCATGAAAGTTGCCAACACTCAGTAAATGCAAAGTTCCAAACCTCCTCTGGCATTAACATCAGCATGTTGGGAGCTTCATGGCGTGGGTTTCCACGGCAGAGCAGCTCCTGTAGATGTAACCTGTTGCTTGTCCAGTACTTTACTTCACATAGTGTATATTGGAAAAAAGATTGCTGGTACACACTGTGAAAATCCCCAGGCTTGTAAACTCACAATTTGACACCCAATGAGACAGGAACGTAACTTCACTTCCCAATATATTTGCCTCTACATACTCCCAACCCATTATCAACAGTGACAGTATTAAAAAGATGGAACCAGCCACCATTACATCAGCCTCTGATTTTGGACTCCAACATAGGTTTTCGACCACAATATTTGTTTTTTGAAACTCAAAGTGACCTTTGAATCGACAATTATGAATTGAGTGGCTCTCTAATCATTCAACAAGTTTTGGAATAGCCAGACAACACTCTCATTTCATCCACCTGTTACATACAGTACACCACACACATTTTCATTCATCTGTTTTGCATATAAGAGCTGAGAATAAAATAAGGATTATCTTGATGCTCCGTAAACCTACATTAAAGAAAACCCAACCAGACGTGAAATTCACTCCTAACTCAGTCCTGTGCCATCTCCTTGCCAAATAAAAAGCAGGTGTTGTTCCTGTGTTGTTTGTGTGGTGCAGAGCTCTCCTACCTGCCTCCATCTCTGTGCTGGTCTCTCCACTGCGGGCTCCACCGATGGAGTTAGGCAGGTCACTCAGTATGCTGACACCTGCTGCCATGGCACGGGCTGAAAGGTGGGAATAAACATTGTGTCAAACGCAGGTGGGAGGAGAAAAAAAAAAAAACATAGCAGGAGCTTTTCTCGTGCCGATAACACAAACAGTGACAAGGTGTGCACACGGATGAGATATAAGAGCGTTGCCTGGCAGGAGAGCCCAGGGGAGAGAGGGAAATGTGCAAACTGAGCCACCGTGTCAGCAGATTGTGTGTTGGTCTGACCACTGCACCTCTGGGAGCAGGTGCATACAGCCTGGGGACAACAGCAGCAGCTGCTGCATTACAAAGTATGAGAATCACAAAGACTACAAGATGAGCACGCAGTAAAATCGCTGCATGATAATTTGTTCCAAATCCACTTCAATAAGTTCCGATTTCTCCTGTTTTACAAGACTGATGACACATTTATCAATTATTCAGGTGACCACATCCTCTTTCAGAGCACCAATACCTTACTTGAACATGTAGCCTGATATCACAGTTGTGCCACACCAATCTTCCAGAGTGTCGATTTAACTTTGGGGACCAACCATCTCTCACGTTACACCCAGAGCTCTAATAGGCCTTCAACATCGTGTGCTAACTACTGCTGGAGGAGTGAAACTCTGCACCTTTCAGGCTGTCTGCCTCAGTGAGACCCATCAAAAATTGAGCAGGGTCACTGTATCGCACATGCTGACTTTTTGATGGGCAAATGATTCCCTGACCTTTGACTTTTCCTTCCTCCCTGAAGTTAATGCAGAGAGCTTAATCAAAGAGCAACGAGGCTGCAGGCCAGATTTACTAATGGCCTTAATGGCCTGCTTTTTTGCCACACAAACACACACACCTATATATCTATCTATCTATATAAAAGAAGAGTGAATAGCTCAACAAGTGTGTACTAATGATGGCTGCACAATAACAACCAAGTCTGTGCTAAGCTGTAAAACACAAGCTCAGCTTTGAACACATAATAAAAAATAGCAAGCAATCTCGTGAACATAATGTGCACCAACAAAATGTTCAAATCATTCTAACCTGTCTGTTTTTTCAGAATGCTGAAAATTTTGCTCTTATTTTTCCAGCAAAATAAATCACAAGGTACTGAGGAGTGATCTAACCAGTCTTACAGTTCTATCAGTCACTGAGCGCAAGACTCATGCATCCACCAATTCTTTGTGAACACGTTGACTCATGTGTGGTACCAAATACACATGCACCCTACAGGCAGACTGAAAGTGTAAAAACTCTGGTGCATCCAGCAGTCTGTGTTTGTGAGGCCTAAAAATAAGTATTTGACTAGTACTGCAAACAGGAAGAGTAAACATTCAGGCAGCCGCTTCTGTCATTTAAGAGATTTCAATCCCTTCAGGGGTTTTTTTTTTTTTTTTTTTAAACACATATGAAAGCATTCCACGTTTAGGACACTATTGTTGAGACTCCTAACGTCTCTGAATAATTGACAGTGTAAAGTTATAGCCTGTCTTTTTAGTATGACACAGGTTGAAGTGCTTCCACCTTCAGCCTGTGTTTTGGATAGGTAAGAAGCCTATCCAATCAGTTCAAGACTCTGCTGCGCTGGAGCCTGACACCGCTTGGCTTTGTTTATAGGAAGCTCTCAATAACAAGCTGGTGAGTGAGAAGCTGTTCTTCATGACCAACGTGACGCATGTGTATCAAATATTAACAGTTATGTGAAACTGATCTAACGAAGCCACTGTGAATAAATCTCTTCACTCAACAGAGTATTAGACACAAATCAGCCAAAACGCCTCACGCATTTGTGCCGTATCCATAAGCTCCTCTGGGAAGCTGGTGTGTTGGTGGACATGACCCAGTGTGTGAAAGCTGAGTGTTACCAGCTAATGAGTGTGGGATGTGACAGTCGCTTCCACTGAGTGCTAATAAAGAAATATGGCCCATTAAATGGTTTTCCTCACACCATGTTTCAGTTATGGTAACGTGACTAATCTGGAAACAAGTCAGCCAGCAGAGTAAACAGCCTCCATAAGAAGAATATAGCACAACTCTGTGTCTCAGTTCATATATTCGTCTTTTCTAGTGCGCTGGCTAACAACTGGTGATTAACAAATCCGGTTGCATAGCCTGGCCCCCTCTCTCTCGTCGCTGTGCTGAGATCCTAGTTTAAATGTGAAGTTTGAGTGTGCTCTCCATGCATGTTGGGTTGTCTCCTGCTTTCTCTCACAGTCCAAGGACAAGCATGCTACACTATATTGTGAAATATATTCACTCAACCTAAATCACCTAAATTTAGGTGTTCCAATCACTTCCATGTCCACAGGCGCATAAAATCAAGCATCTATGCATGCAGGCTGCTTCTACAAACATCTGTGAAAGAATATGTCACTCTCATGAGCTCAGTGAACTTCAGCATGGTCCTGTGACAGGATGAACCAGCTTTGAAATTTCCTCACTACTAAATAGTCTACAGTCAGCTGTTATTGGCATTATGGAAGTGACTGGGAAGGACAACAACTCAGCCACAAAGTAGTAGGCCATGTAAAATCACAGCGTGGGGTTAGCAGATGCTGAGTCACATAGTGTGCACAGGTCCACAGCCTTCTGCTGAGTCAATAGACCTAAGACCTCCAAACTTTATGTGACCTTCAGATTAGCTCGAGAACAGTGCTTAGAGCGCTTCATGGAATAGGCTTCCATGGCTGAGCAGCTGCATCCATGCTTTACATCACCAACCAATGCAAAGCATCAGATGCTGTGGTGTACACCAAGCCACCACTGGACTCTAGAAGAGTGGAGATGTTTTCTCTGGAGTAACAAATTCAATGGATGAATCTGGATTTGATGGTTGCCAGGAGAACAGTACTTGTCTGACAGCATTGTGCCAAGTGTTAAGTTAGGAAGGGGGATTACGGTGTGGGGTTGTTTTTCAGAAGTTGAGCTCAGCTTAGTTCTAGTGAAAATAATCTATTAATGCTATAGCAAGACATTTTGGATGATATTTGTGAGAACAGTTTGGGAATGGCTCCTTCTTGTTCCAACATTACTGTGCACCAGTGAACAAAACAAGGGCCATAAAGACATGATAAGTTAGTTTGGTGTGGAACAACTGAACTGGCCTGCACAGAGCCCTACTTCAACCCGACAGGACACCTTTGGCATGAACTACAGAGGTGACTTTCTCATCCAAAATCACTGTCAGACCTCACAAATGTGCTTCGGGAAGAATGGTCACAAATTCCCACACATAAACACAGCTTCAACTCTTCTGGTAAGGATTGCCTTACCAGCTGTTATAGCTGCAATGGGTGGACCAACATCATATTAATCCCTATGGATTAAGAGTGGGATGGCAGTCAAGCTCATATCTGTGTGAAGGCAGACAAGCGAATACTTTTGGCATTATAATGTAGGCTAACTGGTGATTTGAAACTGTCTGTAGGTGTGAGTGTGAATGGCTGCCCATCTGTTAGCCACGCGACTGACTGGCAAGGGTGTAACCTGCATTTTACCCTGTCAGCTGTGATAGGATGGACCATATCATGCATGAAATTACAGCTCAACACCACGCTGCTGAAATACAATGTGCTTGTTATAAAGTTGTTCACAGGAAAGAACCATTATGTGGCACAGATTTAGAAAAAGATCTTCAATAAAGTATATGAGCAGAGCAAATCGATGGTTTGCTATTATCCAGTTTGCAATTTTTGTAGCCTCAACTTAAGTGCTGCTGTATTATCTGTTTTAAGGATTATTATGAATTATTATTATTATTATCATTTATTAATTTTAGTCACAGACGTTACTTTAGAGCACAGGCCAACTCTAGAGTAGGCAGACATTGTTCCAGATCTGGACCAGATGTCATTCTTTAGCGACCCAGACCTATCGCTAGATTTTGAATGACCATTTATATTTTAACATGTGAAACTTTTCCTTTTCCTCCTGCTGAGATGGTTTATATGTAAAATGTAGGTAAGGAAAAAGAAGAAACCGGGAAACCTTTTCAAAAGCTCTATTTTTTTATTTTATTTATGAATGCAAACACTCCTAAAGTAACAGTTAACTTAAAACAACTTAAGTGCTTTCTAGCTAACATTCACATACATTCATACTCCGATAGATGCATCACAGAGCAACTTGGGGTTAGTATCTTGCCCAAGGATATTTGGCATGCAGACTGGGGGAGCCAAGGACCGAACCACCACCTACTCCACCTCCTGAGCTACAGCCACCCAATTATTAGAGTTCCTCCAGTTCATTTAAAAAAAAAAGTAATAATAATTATAAGCATTGTTGAAATACTGTTAAATTGTACTTTCTGTTATTTGACAGCCATTATTTACAGACGATGATATTTCAGACCTTTGTTTAATGAAATCATCTCTCATCTCTCTCCAACAGGAAGAGAACATACAAGTAAACAGAGTGCACAACTAACCTCAGGATGACAAACATCTCAATTCACTTTGTATACATTCCTTTAAGAAAATACAACCTGATAAGTGAGATTTTTCTTTAAATAGGCTGCATGAAAAACACACTAAGAACATAGCATGACACTTAAGTACCTAAGTTAAGGTTTTCGTAATCCACCTTCAGGACATTAGTTTCAACAGAGCAGATCTATGTCAACAACATCCACTGTCACATTATTAGGTAGACTAGTTATAATCTTTTCCTTCACCTCATAAAATTTTCCATCAAAGTAAAGAAAAGTGATTAGGGAAAAACAAGAGACCAATGTTTTTGGACTGTCTGATCACAAACCTGGATGATGTGCCAAAGAGCACAATGCTCAATTTACTGTCAGGCTAAGAGCTGGTGTTCATCCTTTTTCACCTGTCACTCATTAACGAGCTAAACCAGAGAGCAACAAAACCCCAGTGGGACATTTTACTAATCACTTCACACACCCAGTCTCTTCTGTCTGGCAGAATCACACAACACAGGGAAAAGTCTGACAGGAGAATTATGAATGACCCCTAACCACCGACAACCCTTATGAGTGAGAGTCATAAATAACACAATTAGAGCCATGGAATGATCTTTCTTGAGGGCAAGTCTGTGAAGTCTTGCCCTCACGTCTTAAATGTTCTGAGCAACAATTAGTACGGCGATGTACTAGCATTTCCACTGCTGATTATTCTGCTTGTTTTTTTTGTTTGTTTTTTAAATCAACAAATGTCACATAATGGGAAAACAATGATCATCAGATCCCAAATACACCACCTTTGAAGGTGCTGCTTGGTCAGATTAAGCACTGAGCCTCATAACATTCACGTATTTGATGTGCACAATAGGAAGTGACTATTTCTTGCTTAAAAAATAGGATCAGGCAAAGCAATTCAGCAGTATCAATATCATTAACTCCCACATTTGCCTCAGTAAGGTGCACATAATATCTGTCTTCAAATTATATTGTTTGGAAGAATAAGTGGGCAATGTCACATAATCTGTAGAGTAATGTTTCTTCAGGAAGCTTTGGCTGTCATATCAAACTGCATTTTGAGTAAGCTTTCAAATCGGTCAAATTTTTACAATATTAAATATATTATAATAATAACAACATACATTTCACTCTTTTAACACTGAAGAAATACCGGCTATTAGATGAGCCTGGCATTAAAATGAAGAAAGATTTACCGGAGTGAGCACATTTAAACAGAGAACTACATTCTGTAATAATAATAACCGTCTGAGCAAACATAGCAGCACACTGACAAGTTTCTTTTTTTTCCACACCAACGTGAACATGCTGCCTTCCTAAGCTTTCAAGAGAATCTTTACGCTGACCTGCTGAGCTCATCATCTATCTCCTGCCCCCATTGCTGTTAGCACCCTGATATAAAACGCAGATTTGTCCCCGTACAAACAGCATGCTGTCAGCGGTCGCTGAGGTTATAGCTCTGATTTCCTCGGTCCCGCTATCAGCGTTAACAATTAACGCTTGGCTAAAAGTCTTAATGGTTACATTAATATTATAGTTATGAACGATGCGATTGGCTTTCACAAGCACGATCTTACATGTATCAGAATTTGTGTGAGACACACTGTTGTTTTGGCCAGGACGGACTCCGGAGCGTTGGGTAACGCTGGCCCGGTGGTGCTGATGCTGCAAGATGAGGACTTACCGCTAGCTGATTAGCTTACTCTGCTGTATTAGCTGAAGCCAGCACAGTGACTAGAAAAGGCCCAGCTTACCGTTGTTTGCCTGTCGTCCGAGTACGTAGCTGTCTTTACAATTTTTGACATAGTCGATTCATCTCTTCCAGCTAACAGTCTTATCGCTGGCACGTCGCAAAGCGGCATCTTCTTCTTCGAGCCACATCATTTGGTCAGCTAAGTGCAGCTAGCTTACTAGCTAACTTAGCAACCTGACACGTTGGTCATGGGGAACGGTCCAATTGCGTCACGTGACCACGAGCACCCCTCAATTTGCATTTTGTAGTCTGGTAGTTTGTTTATCCAGAAGCTACAGAGCCACTGTCCCCAAAGTGAAAACAAAGGCATTTGGGCTCTATTGCGATAGAATTTAAAAAACAAAACAAAACAATGGAACTGTACAACCGATGTAAAGCTGTAAAGAATTTCACCTGTGATGTAATTTCACAATTATTCATCTAAATTTAAGATATCATTTTCAGTATATAAAGCAAGGGCGTAGATTTGGCATGGACGGAAGGGACATGTCCCCACCAATAATTTGATCGATAGAAAGAAAAAAGAAAAAGAAAAAAAACGATCTGTCAGCGTCTCATTCACCCAGCGGTGCAGAAAGCGTTAAATTACTGGAGCCCTACCTCATGTGACAAATATGGGCAATGTGATTGGCTGTGCCTCTCA
Source organism: Haplochromis burtoni (assembly GCF_018398535.1). Lineage (NCBI taxonomy): Eukaryota > Metazoa > Chordata > Actinopteri > Cichliformes > Cichlidae > Haplochromis > Haplochromis burtoni. The sequence continues at coordinate 42,541 of NW_024582857.1, read as the reverse complement.
GGGAGCTCTGTTTAGTTTTAGCAGCGGCAAGCCTGCGCTGCAAGGACCTGCAAGGAGGAGAGGAGGATGGCAGCAAAAAGGAAGAACCTGGATATAAGAAAGTGTTTTTCAAAGAAACCTGTAAGTCACTTAAAGCCAAGTTAACTCATAAAATGTGTCCGTCACAATAACGTTACAGGCTATGCTAGGCTTTGGCCCACATCAGTCTAAAATTGTATGTAACCACGAATAACGTTTTTTGGAAACTAACTGCACAACATGCAGCACTATTAGTTATTCTCAGTCTCAGAGCAGCATTTCTATTTTTGATTGAAGGTGTCAGAGAAAACAGCAGCCTCGAGCAAGCCAGTATATTAGTTTACAGAGGCTGTTAGAATTATATGTCTAACGTTAAAATGTTGGAGACACAATAATTTCATCCTAATGGTAATGATAATTTCATAGGGTTAATTTTTGAGACAAAATATCACAAAGTAGTCATGATTTTGCAAATATTCCACCTTGTAGTGCAGTTTGCACAAATTGTTTTTAAAATGCACTCACACTACAAACATTACTGATGAGTCTAGATCTGCACAAACTGACAGAAACACTGAAGCAGCTCCACATTTTATTCTTATTGTCATGTATGTCCTATTTGTCAGGTGACAGAAGAACCAACACAAAGCTCAGAGATCAATGGTGACACAAGATCACAGGTGAAATTGATAATTTTGTGGTAATCTTAGATCGAGTAGTTTTATGGACAAAACCCACCAGGTCATTCAGTGTTCCCTTAGTTGCTAATGTATAACAGATGTTGGTGTACTATAACTGAAGTAATGTTGTTAAGTCCTTAAAGTCATATTCTTTTATTGTCTTGAACTGTATTTGAAGCTATTTTTATTTTTGTATGATACTTGATTTATATGGAATATGGCTGTAACATGGTAGACTAATGTGCCTGTGTTAATTCAGCTCCATATTATTGTGTGAAGTTGCACTGGGTTGGGAGTGGTTTTGTGTGTGTGTGTCACATTTTTGGTGAGCCAATGGCTGGAATGGGGTTGGACTAATTAGAGGCAGGTGTACTTGATTGCACTGATACACTGGTCTACTTATAGCCCAACTACAAACACTGCTGTGTCGTTTTGTCTCTCTGTGCAGGTATGTAATGTGATGAAATCAGATATGTTTGGGATGGATGGATTTTGTGCTATGAATTCTATAGTGAAAGTGTCGTTTTGTCTCTCTGTGCAGGCCAGGGCCTATTATATGCCACAGCCTAAAGGTAGCAGAGTTGCAGAGGCTGGAGTGACCACTGGCTATATGCTTGCAGGGTGGTGGGTCTCCAAGGACAACTTCTAACCCTGTTAAAGGCAACACGTGGAGTGCAACTGGCCGTGTGGCATAGCTGGCTCTGGCCTTGGGACTGTGTGTTTTTTATATACGATCATAAATGGGACACTGGACTGTTTTATCTTTTATCTCTTGATATTTTTTGTCAATAAATTATCTTTTAGAATTTTATTGACTGTCATCTTTTTGCCCACGACTGACTGGTCTTTTGGTGTCAGCACTCTATTCGATGTCTCTTTCTCTTTCGGTTGTCCAGTTGAGACGTTGCAACAATCTCTTGGGATAAAAAAACAACAAAAGCAATAGAATAATATTAAACACAAAGTGAACCCGTCTTCCTTCATTAAATAGGTTCTTTTAGATGTTAAGGAGGAATTGACTTAACCAGGCTGGCGGAGAATGAAGACAACAGGACACCTGCAGGATGGGGAATCAGTGAACTTTTATTGAGACAGAGACAACCTCTCAACACAGCTCACATCAGGAGATTCCGAAGATTTGCTGTGAGGATGGGTATATATTCTCTAAAACTTACAGGAGGGAGTGAGGAAAGTGCTGCACTAGCAGAAAAACAACTCCATAAAAGGAAATCGGCCTTGGGTGTTCTAGCCTCTTTCGCTTGCAGATATCTTGCACCTGCAGGATGAGGCGATCGCTTCTTATCGCTCTCAAGGCCAAAGTCGTGAGCACATTTTATTACACAGTTGCACAGTAACTTTAAAGCTGAACAATGTTTAAAGCTGAATAATGTTTAGCTGAATAATGTTTAATCAGATTATATTTTCTTCAAATCCCCCTTTTGACCCATCTTAAAATGGGTCAACACACAAAAATAAGTAACATTCAAAGGAACACAGAGACGTGTCGAAGCCTGGCTCGAAAAACTCCTCGGGTCTTATCATTTGTCTTTATCTGTCATTGCAGATGAGGAGAAAAGAGTCCAGGCACCACCCTGCCCAGGGGTCGGCTGCAAGCAGTCTCGGTTCCAGACGAAAGCAGTAACAGCTGTCCTGCACACAAGGATACAACGAGTCAGTGCAACCAGGGTAGTGACACAAAATTAACAGTTCATGTAACCCAGCAACCAAAAAGCATAAGTAATGATAAAAATGTGGAGAGTACAGAGTATACTATAATAATGAGAGATATAAACGTGAAAATGTGAAAGAATAAATCAACAGTAAAATAAACCCAGAACGGTAACTGCTAAGGACATTCAAAAGTGAATATGGTAAAACGTGAGGAAGGGGTGTGGAAAAAAAACAATTTATATCCAGTGGTGGGAGTACACATTCGCTCAGGCTTAAGTCCGGAGACCCTGAGAACATCGCTTAACCCTCACAACCCGACCAGACACAGTTCAACCAGATATATCCTTCAAGAGGAAGTGGGTGAGGGAAACAATTAATAACAAGCCTAATACAAAACACCACAGAGAAACAACCATTCTAGAAGCATTTAAACAAGAGAAAGACGATAATGTTCGTCACCATCACGATCAGAGTCTTCATCATCCGTTGGCGAGGAGGTGGGAAGTTGACTAGCCAATAAAGGCATCTGCAGGGCGAGATCCTTATCCTCAGGAGTGAGAGCTGTAACAATCAGTCTCTGGAAGAGGGATCGAATGCATGGAATACAACAGCAACCGCAGGTGACTAGGACAGCAACAAAAACTGAGATGGAAACTAGGATGGAAGCTACAAGGGCCTTATATTTGCCAAACATGTTAAGCCAAGAGTCCCACATGGCAGTATCAACGCCCGAGTGTTCCTTCATTTTAATAGTAAGAGCTGTGAGACCAGTAATAGCTTTAGTGAGGGAACCATCAGGAGCTGTGTTATTGGGGATAAAGGTACAGCACTCCTGACCAAAAAGGCTGCAGACTCCGCCTCTTTCTGCGAGGAGAAAATCCGTTGCGACCCTGTTTTGGAAAGCCATTAGGGAAGTGGCAGATAACTGTGCATGCACAGCTTCAAAACCATCTCGAGTGTAATTAGCCAACAGTTGCACATTAAAGTGAATGTAGTTAATTCTGTCTACATTCGCATTTATTTCAACCATCCAAAGTATAGAGGCCCATCCTGCTTTAACCTGGTCTCGCAGTTTATATTCATCGGGGACCCCACGGGGTATACCTACAGCATCAATATAGGTTGGATTATGAGCTGAACCTGGGATTAGAGAGCGTTTAGAGCGGCGTTCAGAGGAGGATGGGAGGCCAACTTCGTGTACTTCTATAGAGAGATCTACTGGAGTGACTAAAACAGGTAAAATAAGAGTTATGAGAGCGCAAAGACCTGACGCATCCCGAGGGAAACCATCATATAACTTGTTATTGCCACACCACCACCACAAATCAGCCCTAGCCGTAGGTCGGAAGTTTGGTTTCATAACCGTCATCTCAGTGCACCAAGAAGAGTTCAAGCTACCTAGTTTTACTGCATTGCCAGTCAGGTTAATACAAGTGAAATTGTTCACAGCTACATCTGAGGAAAAGAAGGGTGGTTTATTAGAGACCGAGCGTTGAGTTTTAGGAAAGTGGTTTTCCAGATATGAGCAATGACCTCGTTTTGTATTGTTCATAAGATGCAGGAGGCATGCACTATTGACTGGCGCCGGTACCACTCTTAAAGTGGGGCGGGCTCCCATACACACTATGCAGTCGGAAGCCGTCTTGTCAGCAGCTTGTTCAGCTAGTAGTAACCAGTTGTTTGTTGCTCCAGAAATACCGGTTAGAATTTGGAAGAGGTCATCTTTAGACATTTTATTTGTCTCTACAATGCGTATTCGGTCTCAGCTATTCGGCGTTCTCCCCCGTTTGTATATGTCACCGGAGGGCCATTAAAGGTGGGATTATCATCTTTAACTACAGAGCTTGGAGCTGCACCAACGCTAGGACATATTTCCATTTGCCAATACAGGGCGGTGCGATCAGTCCAAGGGGCAAGTATAAATTGTTGACAGGAGGTCAAGGCCAGATCTTTTAGGGTGAAAATTAAGCCTGAAAGATCCGGTTTTTTTGCTATTCTGAGCATATTTTGGTTTCTCCAGTGCAAAGCCTGACCCCTAGAGTGCTTGGACCAATCGAGGTCCGTTTCTGACACTAAACTGGACCACTTCCACTGATGCCAACCTCCCAGGGTTATATACCACACTGAGGAGGAGAGATGTACTGCAAGGTTAAAAAGATCTCCCCCTTGGTCTTTGGTGACGGGAGTGACTGGAAAGCTAGCGAAATCTATTTCGACTACCCAACTTTTATTGTTGGGGACACAGAGAGTAATCATTCTAGTCGTACTTGGGGTACAGGAGGTAACCGTGTCTCGTTTCTTTCTAAATGGATCGGGCGTGGGCAAAACTGGAGAGGAAGTGGTGGGCAAGACCCTAGGGGCTACATTTGTCAGATTGGGACTGTCAGAAGGGGGCGAAGCTTTTGAACTTGAGGGTGTCAGAAGTTTCGGGGGCCCTTCACAGATCAGGATTATGCCAATGGGAATGAGACCCAGGGCCAGGAAGCAAACAAAGACGCAACATCTTTGCCTGCCTGTCATTTCAGGGGGAAAGGGCCAAGACATGTTTACTTAGCTTGTATGTCTTCTAATAGAAGATGATGGGGCACAGAAAGGTGGTCCAGTTCCCCCCACCTCGCCAAGGGCGTGTTCTAGGAGTTAAAGAGCAACAAAAAGTATCAGTGACACAACTTTAAATGAGCTTTCAGCGATTAAAACTATTGCAATGTAAAATGTAAATCTTAAAAACTCAAGCCAATATAAAAGCAAAATCATAAAAGATGTTAAAAATAGAAAAATAAAAATGTTTAGTTCAGTATGAAGAACACCCCCTTTTGTAACCAGCCGGCTTGTAGGTTGAGTTTTGGCTCCCTCAAGTGGTTGGTGATGCTGTTGCAGCTCCTTCTGACAGGTCCTTCTGCACCTCTCTCAAGGTTCTTCCTGGTTCGGTGGCAGCAGCGCACTGTGTGTAATGAAACCAGGTGTCACCTTTCCCTTCGAGCCTGACAGCGTGGGAGGTCCGCTCTGTTATGCGGTAAGGGCCTGTCCAGCGAGGCTCAGCCCACTTTCTCTTTGTGACTTTCAGGAGGACGTAGTCCACTCCAGGTGCAGCCTCTTTCAGCTCTTGCTGGTTTCTTTCGCGACCTGTGAGGAATACTGGGCAACAAAACTGCGGAGCATGTTATAATATGTCCTCGGATCGAGGTCTGAATCAGCTTCATCCGACATTAACAGGCGAGAGGAGGGGCCAGGAAAAGGCCTGCCATGCTCCAACTCAAATGGAGTGTAACCAGAGGTTTGATTTACTGAGCATCTTATGGACATTAATGCAAGAGGCAATGCCTTAACCCAATCTAATTTGGTCTGTGCACAGATTTTAGCCAATTTAGTTTTTAGAGTTTGATTCATCCTTTCCACTTTCCCCTGGGATTGGGGGTGGTAAACTGAGCCAAACTTATGTTTCAAACCTAATGCGGCTTCAACCCTCTGCAGATCGTGGTTCCTGAAATGTGAACCATTGTCCGACCTTATGACCTCGGGAAACCCATGCTGTGGTATATAATGATTAATCAGACACTTCACCACAGTTCCACTGTTTTCACTTGCTGTCGGCCAGGCTTCTGGCCAACCTGAAAATGCATCCACAGCCACCAGCAGGTACCTGTAACTACCTACTCTGTCCACCATGTCTGTGTAATCAATGATTATTTCTTTTCCTGGACAAAGTGGGATGGGGAAGTACCCTGCTATTGGCTTGAAGGCGGGCTTGATTCCAAATTGGTTGCACTCCTTACAGGTTTTAACCATGTATTTTGTCATGTCTTTTAGATAAGGGTGCCACCAGGCGGCTAAGTTCCTCATCATTTGTGCAGGTCCCACATGCCCCACTCCATGTGCCTCTTCCATGGCTGTCTGTCTGACCCCTGGCGGTAGAATGGGCCTTCCATCTGGGCCACGCCAAACATCTGTGTTTGTGGCCCCTCTTGTTACCCATAATGATTTTTCCTGGGGGCTGGCTTTGTCCTGTAGCTCTCTGATTGTGGCTAGGCCTAGTTGTATGGGTGGTCTTTCTGGAGGGGGTGTGGCTTCTGGGTCCATTACCATAATCAGGGAGGGTAAGTAACCAGCTGTCTGCTTAGCTACTAAGTCGGCCTGTTTGTTACCTAATGCCACTAGGTCCAATCCGGCACTGTGTCCTTTGCATTTTACCACTGCCACCTTAACAGGTAACAACAGTGCTTCCGCTAATTCCCTCATTTCTGTCTCATGTTTAATAGGCTTTCCGCTGGCTGTCAAAAAACCAGCTCTTAGCCACTGCTTTGAGCTCCACATGCACTGCTCCCACAGCATAAGCTGAATCACTGTATATATTCACTTTCTGTCCCTTTCCCATCCTTAAGGCTTCAATCACCGCTCTCAGTTCAGCTCTCTGTGCAGACTGTTGTCCTGTCAACTGCTCTGCTTTCACTGTTTTCCATCTCATGTCTGTCTGTTCCACTATTGCCCATGCAGCTTTCAACATTCCACTTTCAGTTCTGAAACAACATCCATCTGTGAACCAATCTTTTTCTGCATCCATTAGAGGTTCTGCCTGCAAATCTGGCCTGATTTTCTCCTGTACCTGCACAACTTCTTCACACATATGTGGTTCCCCTGATCCCATGTGATCAGCCATGTTTATGCCTTCATGTGAGTAGGTGATGTGTGGTGCTTCCAAAATGGTACTGAGGCGTCTCTGCCTGAGTGAAGTGAGTGTGAAGGCCTGTGAGGAGACGTAGGCCACCACACTGTGTGATGTCAAAATTTTTAGTGGGTGGTTCATCACTATGTGTGCTGTTTTCTGAATGATTTTTGCAAGTCCAGAAACGTGTTGTGTGCACGGTGGGTGGCGTTTTTCAGTGTTGTCAAGCATTACACTTACATATGTCAACACTTTTCTGTCTCCCCCTTTTTTCTGGAACAGGATACCATTGATATGGGTTCCAGTTCCAGAAACATCAAGATGAAAAGGCAAGGTGTAATCTGGCACAGCAAGGTCAGAGGCGACAGAAAGCTGTTGTTTTAACTTTATAAACGCCTGTTCTGTTTCTGTAGTCCATGAGAGGGGAGCAGAGAGGTTTCTCATGCCTTGTTCATTTACCAAAACGCGCAGAGGGGAAGTAAGGCCAACATAGTCTGGGACATAGGTCCTGCTGTAACCAGTCAGGCCCAAAAATGACAACATGTCTTTTACAGTTAGAGGTTTTGGATGGTGCAAAATGGAGTTCCTGTGTTCTGGGGACAAGGAAATACCGGACTGTGAGACCATGCGGCCTAGAAAAGAAACCTGTTTTCTTGCAATCTGAGTTTGTTTTTGCTCACTTTAAAACCTGTGTTGGCCAGGTGGTGAAGTACGCACTCGGTGGCCTCCAAACAGATGTCAGCCGTGGGGGCAGACAGCAAAAGGTCATCCACATATTGTATTAACATACAGTCAGATGGTAGTGGGCAGGTTTGTAAAAGTTCTTTCAAACACTGATTAAACAGTCCTGGGGAGAGGGCAAATCCCTGTGGTAAGCGAGTGTAACGCCATTGTCGGCCTCTAAATGTAAATGAGAAAATGTCACGCAGTGACTCACGAAGTGGGAGGCAGAAAAAGGCATTAGCCAAGTCAATGCAGGTGAACCAGGCATGAGATGGTGGGAGGTTGGCCAAGGCAACATAAGGATTAGGCACAGGCAAAGTAGAAGTGCCAAGTAAGGCATTAATCCTTCTCAAATCATGTGCCATTCTGAACTTCCCCGTGCCTTTTTTCTCAACGGGTAGGATGGGCGTGTTCCACTTAGAGCAGGAGGGCTCCAAGACACCGGTAGTGACCAAACCAGAAATTGTTTCTGCAATCCCAGCCTCAGCCTCCGGTCTGTGTGGGTACTGAGGCTGCCACAAGAGGGGTAGAGATGACAGTTGAAAAGAGACTGGCCCCACATCAACTAAACCTACATCTGTGGGTCCAAGTGACCACAAACAATCTGGAAGAGAGTCCAGTAAAGCCGCAGCATCACAGTGGTCTGTGTGTTCTCTTCCATGTGACCGCTGACCACTTCATGTTGCAGTGTTGAGGAATTAAAGCAATCATTTAAAATTTGGTATGTCTTGGTAGATGGAGAAAACAAAACCTGTGGGAGTTTTGTAGGTGTCCAGTCAGTGGCCGCAAGGGAACGTTTAACCATTCCACCCAGCTCCTTAGCCTGGTGTCCAGGATGTAAGGCCAGTGACACATGGGGAGCTGCCTCATCAGACATCATGTACCACTGTAATTGATCTGTTGTAAAAGTAACCGCTGCTGCCACCCCCTCAGGTGCCGCAAAAATGCACGACATGTTCAGAGACCAAGCCCGCCCCTCACACTGCTTTTGGAACATGTGCTGGTACCAGGTGGTGTCATGCCTGTCATAAAACAGTGTAACATGAGGTGGGTCAGGGGGAGGGACATAAGGATGTAGGAGTGAGAGCCACGGCCGCCATTGCTGAAAAGCAGTCCAAATTCCTGGTTCAGCAGGTGTTTCAACTTCCAATAATGCCCAGTAGATGTCAGCAGAGTCCGCCAAACAGGAGGAGGGTTGCAGCAGAAACTGACCACCTCCCTCTGGCCCATCAGAGCAGGGAAGTACAACCCCAGTAGGGAGAGTCACAGTTAGGCCTTGTGAAGAGCAGAGTATTGTGGCTCCTAATTTAATCAACAAGTCTCTTCCCAGTAAATTCACAGGCGCCTGTTTTGAACAAACATAGCTGTGTAACAAGGTCTGATCTCCAACCGTTGTGGGGAGGGGCACGGTGTAAGGCAGAGTTTTAGGTTCCCCAGATATGCCCACCACTGTAATCACTCTGTCAGTAAGTCTTTCACGAGCAACATCCTTAATGGTGGAGTACGTAGCTCCAGTGTCCACTAAAAAGCTGCTTCTTCTTCTATCTACAGTTATGGACAGCATAGGGTCCGCCGTTGTCCCTTCACCGTCCTGGGCAGTCTGTGGGGTGTCCTATAGCTGGGGACCACCCTCGTAGTACTCCCACCCCATCACAGGCATCTGTGGGGCCGGGGGCACTCCAACTACAGCACCACGAGGTCCACCTCTGTGGCCAGGATGCTGATAGGGCCCACCACGGGCTCCCCTGCCTCTTCCAGCAGCCGGGTTCAAAGGGCACGCTTTAGCCCAGTGTCCAGGTTGTCCACACCGGAAACAAACATACATCTGGCCTCCCCTACCACCTCCCATCTGACCCCTTCCCCTGAAACCACCTCTGTTTCCTCCAAATGGGGAACCTCTCTGCCCATAAGGGGCCGGGGAGTGATAAGCACCATACTGGGGGGGCTGTGGATCAGTTGGCCATGGGTTCGGATACAAATCAGGGGCAACTGGACCAGGAGGGGGAGCT
>NW_024582857.1:14836-23192 GCF_018398535.1 Haplochromis burtoni | reverse complement strand
CAGATTGGATGAATTCTAAATTATCTGTTTGCTGAGTAAGATGATCCTAACTATTAAATTGGCTCAGTAGTAGTATACACTAATAAAATATTGTAATATACTATTGTTATTATGTAGAAAGAAAAAGATGATAATATTAATAATAAGAAGCATCTAAAAAGATATCCGAGTCTGAGTTTCTTTGCCTTCTAACAATTTTCTCCTCACACCTTCTCCATTTCCTCCTCATCCTCCACCCAAGAGTCATCATTAACTTTGGTGCTACACGTGGAGTTACCCGCACAAGTTTGGAAGGTGGCTGGTGCATTTGACAAGCCAAAGGGCATTCTGGTGAATTCAAATAAACCCCTGGGTGTTGTAGTGAAGGCAGTTTTTTCTCTGTCTGGTGGGGACACCCCAACCTGCCAATATCCACTGGCAAGATCAAGTGTGGAAAAATACTTTGCGTTACCCAAACTGGCAAGTGACTCTTCTATTCTTGGAAGAGGGTAAGCATCTTTATGGGTCACAGCATTAAATTTACGATAATCCACACAAAATCTAAGTGTCCCATCCTTCTTACGGACTAACACAATCGGAGAAGCCCATGGACTGCAACTAGGCACAATGATGTTAGCATCCAACATACCCTGAATCAAACTCTTCACCTCCTGATATAACTTTGGTGGAATTTGTCTATAGCGCTCACGGACTGGTGCAGCATTGCCTGTAGGAATTGAATGCTGCATGGTGCTTGTCAATCCATAATCGTCCTCATGCACAGCAAACACTGCTCTGTGCTTATGCAATAAAGCCTGCAGTTTCTCCAATTCCTCTGTGGACAAATGAAGACCAGTTAAATCAGGGAACATGCATTTCTCCTTGGGCAGGGCTTGCGTTTGGTCCATACTCACTGTGTTTACACCAACACGAGTCATGTTCACACTATTCTCTTGTATGATATCTGCTGGGTCAATAATAAAAGTCTTACCAACTTCTGATGTCTGTAAAGGTACATTGGTGAGTCATTAAGGTTTTGGACCCTAATCAAAAGCCTCCCATCATGGACTGTAGATAATGTTCTAGCAATTAAGACTTCACCCACCTCGACAGGTTCCACCAGGCATTGATAATCCCTGCCATCCACTCCAGTCTTCGTACGACCCCAAACCAACATCTCACTCTGAGGGGGAATCTGTATAGGACGGCGATTTATGGTACGTACATACCCAATGGACCCATCTAAAGCTGCAAACCGTGCCTGACTGGCACAAATCTGAAAAGCAGTAGTCCAAGCTCTCTGTTCGGCTCCACTAGAGGAGAGGTAGGCTAAGGGCTTCTCCTGATCCATTTTTTCGTAACACTGTGAAATAACATTCATAGCCAGGACGCCTTCACTGTCGGTTAAACATTGGTCCTTAATCACCAAAAAACCACATTCAGGGAGTTCCACCTGTCCAATCTTCACATGTAGCAATACATAACCCAGGTATGGAATATCTAGTCCATTAGCAGCCTCGAGCGCCAGCCAGCTGCTTGCCTCCTTCAATTTCATACCATTACTGCCAAAGTGTTTAGAGAAGTAGCTGTTCTTTATCAGTGACACATTTGATCCAGTATCCAGAATACACTGTATTGGGACATCATCAAGACACAAGCTGACTTTAGGAACTTTTCCAATCAGTTTTTTCACATCAGTTTGAGGCCCATTGGCATCGACACAACCCACTGTCTGGGCCGCCACAGTGGTGTCGTCTAGTTTAACGATCCACATCTAGGCGTGCTTTTACAGAACCGAGCTATGTGGCCTGGCTGGGAACAAGTGTTACAGATGGGGCTACCTTGTTCATCATAGCTGTTTGAGTAGACTCTGGGTCTGCTCCCTCCTTTCTTTCTTGATCTTGACTGGTCAGTCTGTTTCCAGTCCAAAGTCCCTTGTGTAGCTTGATGAAGTTCTGATCGGATTTCTTTGATCAAAGTCTGTGATAAATCATTGAATTGTGTAGTCATTTGCTTGTTCATGTCCTCCCACAACTCTGATTTGATCTGTTCCATATCCTTAGCATTACAGGTCTTGTATCTTTCACCTTTGGCAGCAAAACACTGGACTGGATCAACCATTTCACCATAAACGTGTTCCCTCAGGATTAGTTCTGCTTTAATTTCTGCAAATGTCAACTGATCATTCATTAGAATTTTTGTTCTGAATTCACCTCCAAGGGCAGTGTCTCTCAAGCCTACAACCAGATGATCTCTGAGGAGAATATCTTCGTCATTCATACCTCTAGGGTCCTTCCTCTTTAACCTGAGAAAGTGTTCTTGTAATCTCAGTGCAAATGAACTGATGTCTTTATGTGTTTCTTGGCGAGCGTTGAAGAACTGAGAGCGCAGGACCGAAGCAGTTGTTTTATCCCCATACAACTTATCTAACTCATTAAAAATTAGCTCAGGTCAATTACACTTCTCTGGTGCTAGAATTAAAATCTCTCTTTTAGCCTTGCCTTCTAAGTAACAGAGTGTTAATTCTGCTCTAAAATCTACAGGAACTCCTTGCAAAGCAAATGTTGTCTGCAAATTACTTTTCCATTCACCTAGACTAATATCTGAATCCTTCCCTCTAAATTTAGTTGTGACCATATTAAACATAGGGATCATACCAAAGAGCCTCAACCCTGCACTAGAAACTGGTGCTTCTCGATTTGAGCCAGACTGCGATTCACTCTGATCAGTCATCTTGCTTTTGCCCACTACAGATTATGGTAGCCAGACCCTGTGTTACATGGCTGAAGTAAACTAAAGCCTAAAATACTTAGTCAGTCATTTGCTTAATAGTAATTTAACTTTATATAATTCACATATAAAACTATGAATTGTAATTTTAAATGGTTTAAAAGCATGTAGAATGGCATATGTAGGCAAATATATTTCTGCTTTTATCAAGAAGCAAAGACAAAAAGGAAAAAAAAAAGAAACAGGGCAGCATTCGGTGGTTGAATCATCTGTCTCCACCCATGCCTAAACCAAATCTGCGCCCTTGATATAAAGAACTTAGCAACTAATGGTGCTTAAAATGTAGGCAAAAGAGAAGAAGAGGAAAAAAACAAACACAAAACAATATTTAGCTGTAGTGCTAAACTGCTTTTGTCTATTTTTTACTCCCCTGTTCCACTATACCTACAATGTAAGCACCACTGGGTACCAGCAATTATTTTTAGCTGTTGAAATGACCCCCTGAATTCAGAAAAATGATATGGTAGATTTCTTTTCTTTGTACAGAGCTCATTCGGCAGGCCACACTGCTGCTTCTGCGGGATAACAGAAAGATGATCCTTGAGAAACAGAGCTCGTTCCTGTAGTCCACTGATGCATCCTAGTGGCTGCTTATTATAGTGATGCAGGTAGGCTGCATGGTAAAGGAAGGTCAGAACAGCAAATACAAGCATACAAACCAGCAAGAAGTTGTCATGAGTGATATTTGACAGTGACTATGAGCTACCACACACATCAATCTGAACATTGCTGTAGCTGAACTCACTTATACCCTGTAAGACGTTGAGTTTTGTAGTGTCAGCAAATGAAAAATTTGAAAAAGATGATGCTCTTTCTATATTTGAAAAATAAATGGACATTGTTTTGGTACAATACATAGGACAAGGTGTGTATACTGAATAGCGACTGTATTCTGATGTTCTTTTAAGTTTTGTGTATAGAAAATCAAGGTCAGTGTGATCAACTGTGAAGAAACTGCTTCATTGTCTGAAATGAGTGACATTATTAAATGTTTTTGTCTCAAAAAATGGTAATGTTTCTTCTCATTTAGTGGTAGCATATTGTTTGTTGGAACTCGCCTTGTTTTTCCTAAATACAATTTATTAGTTTGACTATGTAAAGATTCAAGAAACACTCATATCTTCACATTGTAAATAATGAGCCAGACCAATATGGTTTAGATTACTTTGTGCACTGTAACTATAATATTGTTCAGAAAACATAATCTGTATTTAGTTTCTGCTTTAATAAATGACCGTTGAGTGTGTCGTTCTCTGAAAATGAAAAACAGTGAAAACTATCCATAAGAAAAGAACAAAATATTCACATTCGGGGTTTTTGTTTTTTGTTTTTTGTTTTGTTATTTTTGGTGAGAAATATGTATGTTAAGAAAACATACAAGGTGAGGAAAGCAAAACCTGTGTACGTGATTATGGAGGGCAGCAGTAGAAGCATCTAAAGGCACGTATATGTATTTTTTCTTGATTTTTACTGCAGAAACGTTATCAAGGAGCATAATCTGCAATCTCCGAATTGACCACCAGGGGGAGGTTGTTACCCAACAACCTGCAGTGTGCAGAGCTGAATCATTATCATACTTTACCAAATAGCATCAGCTGTCATCTGTACGCTGCCACACAGAGTCTATTTGACAGGTACAAGGATCTGTGAGGACACAGAGCACTATTCTTCTGACCCGGTGTCTTCTTGCACATCGAGCAGAGCTCTCAGGAATTATCATTCACAGCCATGTGGCTGCACAAAGTGCTTAATAGAGTCCCAGAGACTGTGGATTTAAGAATGCGAACTGAAACCAACAAGTGGTTAAAACCTTTTGCAGATTATTAGATATTCAACATGCCCTTATTGTTACTTCCTGGTCATTTCTTTTGTTGTGGTGGTGTTTAGATGGTGTTTAGATTTTCTGTTTAGACCTGTTTACGTATTTATTTAAAGAGAGAGAGAGAAATAAAATCTGTAAAAATAATTTTCATAGCTGTTTCACTTAAAAACTTTCCAGATATAAAAATCATCCTTTTGTTCTCCTCATCTTTAGGCATCAGAGTAAATAGAATTATATAATGTTAAAATATATAATAAATATAAATGAATTATTATTAATAATAATAATGATAATAATAAAAACACATGTTTACGTTTTGGAAAACTCCCCTTCCTATGCCTCACAGTGGTATGATCCATTAGCTACTATCCACTGCTCTTTAACTTAAAACAAATATTGTGTGAATCACTGTCCTTTACTTCTACCGCTCTATAGATTAAAACACAGTGCGACCAAGCGCCTTTCAAAGCCGCTGAAGCTGTCCTGTGGGAGGGTTTTCACAATTTCAGAGAAAAAATAGTGAAAAGTGAAGATGCCGGAGATGTTTCACCTAAAGCAGGGAACTACCTCAGCGGTGAGACAGCAATGATTTTGAATCATATCTGCGGTAATATTTTTTTTTACATTCATTGCACCATATAAAGGAACACAGCAGTAGAGAAAAGGGGATGGGTTTCATTTATTGATTATTTATTGGCAACAGCGTTACAGGCGAAATTAATGCATTTTAATGCAATGGCCTAATATGGGTAATAACCAACAACAGATTGCTTATAAATAAAAAAGTATATCACATTCTGAAAAAGCATCACATATCAAACATTTGAGAGTTCCCTGTGTTCCATTTTGCAGTATCACACTAACTGCTCCAAGTCTCCAGGCTCGTGACTTTAATAACATATAAAAGTCACTTGCAGGCCCGTCCTCTCAGGTCCTTATTTTCTTCCCTTTTGCATAAATCCATGCAGGACAAGTGTGGCTTTGCATGTAACTTTGGGTCAGCAAAGGCAGACAGCACACAAACCCCGAGAAGAGGTGGAGCTATGACGAGACTCTTAAAATCCGAAGCTTATTCCTCAACTCACTGCCAAGGTGACGAGCTCCGCTCCTGACAAATAGCTCCGAGCTCCGCGCTTCACACGCAGGGACCGGGCATGAACGCGGCAGGATTTGGGAGTTTTGGGTCAAAGTTTTGCTTTCGGTTCCAGATTTCTGCTCCACATGGGATCAAATCTGGACAGAAGTAGACCGTAAGAAAAAACAAACACAAAGAAAGAAAAGAGAAAAAAAAGAAACCAGGAGCCGCAGGCGCACAGAAAAAGTCGGCAACCTGTACTCAATACTTGCCTTGATCCTAAATCTGAGGATAACTTTGCCCACAGCGTTGATCTTCGGACTACAGCAGCGCAACAGAGGGAATATGAGTTCCGGCTTGGGCCACTGAAAGGGAGTGATAATCGGGTAAACGCGCTCCGGTGACCGACAGCCAGATTATGCAGCATCCTTTGGACATGGGGGCGCATTACTATCCTCCGGATGTTCATGCAGACCACAGAACTCATCGCTACAGGAGTTTCATGATAGAGGAGATCCTCACAGATCACCCGGAGCACAAAGTTTCGGCTCCGGCCGGGGAGCTGCTTAAATTCGGAGTACAAGCTCTACTCTCCGCGCGGCCTTTCCATAACCAACTGGGTAAGGCAAAAGATGGATGAGTCTTTCATAGCGGTGTGGAAAAAACACACCGGGATAATACACGCATTAATATTTAATACAATAGCGAAATATTCAAAGGGGATTTCACATTTAATTACAAATGTAGGCATGGGGGAAATGTTTCCTTTCTTATCGCTGTTTTTAAGTAACACTGTAAACAAGAAAAAGGCAGGCGCATTATGAAAATGGATTACTGTAAAGTTTTAAAATAATGGGTTTTATCTGATTAAGAAACAGAATATAACATAAGAAACAAAAACATATTAGAAGCTTAAATGAGTTAAAACGTGGATCACCGATGAGATTCATGTTAATCTTAGCTCTTCTTTTGATGAGCGCTCGGTGACGGTATCTAAATATGATGGATCAATATCTAGAAATAATAATAATAATAATAATAATAATAATAATAATAATAATAATAATAATAATAATAATAATAATAATAATAATTTAGGGTAGAACTGCATTTGCCTTTTTTCCAATTCGAGTCACAGAACGAGAAAGACTAATTTCCTTTCCCGATTATTAATAATAATTTCAGGCCTCTTTAATATTCACAGTAGCTACTCCAATTTTAAAGCTTGAAGCTGTGCTTTGTTTCGTTTAATGTTCACATCATGTGACCTTTAACCTTTGAAAACATGTCTAACGACAATAACACAATAATACTGACGCCTTATTCTAACCTTCCACGCTTATAATGTTTGGTATCAGAAATAAGTAGAACTTCATCGTATCTACGTCATTCATGCTTTTCTGTCCGTGTGGCAGCAGCGCTTTGAAATCTGCTCCAGCGTGTGCGTGCTGTCACATGCGTCCTCTGCAGAAAACACACGATATTAAAACGACTTTTCGTTTGCGGGGAACTCGTTTAGCCTCCGAGAGCTGCCCACCTTAAACGATCAGGGAATCGATTTTAAAGGTCCACTTGTAGTTTACGCCGTTGTTCCCCTTGGGTCCCCACTCCTCGAAAACATCGAGTAAATAAAACCAACTCGTTTTGAAATCTGCTCCTCATTGCCGTGGGTAATATGTTGTTTCCTTTCCCCGGCATGTTCACAGTGCTTAAAGCCGACCAGACGAGCCTCCTAAAGTTTCCCATGTCCCCGCTGTCCTGCTCGCTGGGCTCCCCGCTCCTGTCCGCGGCTCCGGGCCTTCAGGTAGGCGCGGCGTCCCACCACCTGCCGCTGGACCTCCACCTCCGCGGGAAGCTGGAGCACGGAGCCGACGCAGGCAGCAAGACCAAGAAGGGCCGCCGCAGCCGCACCGTGTTCACCGAGCTGCAGCTGATGGGCCTGGAGAAACGATTCGAGAAGCAGAAGTACCTCTCTACACCCGACAGGTGCGCAGGAAACCGCCGAGGATAATGGCGAAAAAGACAGCTGCTTTCCCGGGACTTACTGTAGGATTTCTTCCAGCCTGTAATCTGCAGACTGCTTCACAGCACTGCAAAACTTCTCTCACATCACTAATTCATGTCTTTATTATCTGTTTCCTATTTGCATTGAAACACTGAGTGTGTGTTTAAACGAACGAACCTCGTCCAGCTTTTAATCTAAAACTGCTGCGTTAACCTGGCTGCTCAAACCACACCTGAGCGCTTTCACGGTGGCCGGTGGTGAGAGCTTCCATTTGATCTGGGTCGTTCCACCTTTAGAAAGCTAAAGCGAAATGAGGCTATTACAAGCTGCAACAGGTAGCAATAAAACCTCATTATTATCCTGGTGACTTGATGAGGTCTTTGGAAGTGTGGTCCACACTGCTTTTTTCTTCTTCTAATGATATGTTTGATTTTGTGTCTTACAGAATAGATCTCGCAGAGTCTCTCGGTCTGAGTCAGCTCCAAGTGAAAACATGGTACCAGAACAGGAGGATGAAATGGAAGAAAATTGTAAGTTGGCTGGACTTACAATACAATCCCTACAGTCTGTTTAACATGCAAGCTCAACGCAAAAGTAAAGAGATACTTCTGCTTTCCATTCTTTCAACTTATCCTGATGGGAAATGCAGTTCAGCGGAATAAATTCAGCAGTATTTTTTTTTTTT
>NW_024582857.1:0-14816 GCF_018398535.1 Haplochromis burtoni | reverse complement strand
GTCCTGCATTGAATATGTTGGTGTGCAACTTTGTTAAGGACGCCAAATCACATGTATGAGTCACCGTCTGTACTCTGAGGCTAAAACCGAGTTTCTCCCGCAGGTGCTGCAGGGCGGCGGCCTGGAGTCCCCGACCAAGCCCAAAGGTCGCCCTAAGAAGAACTCCATCCCCAGCAGCGAGCAGCTCTCTGAGCAGGAGCGATCCACCGCAGAGGCTGACCGGCCCGATGGCTCCAGCTCCCACTTAGAGAACGCTCAGGAGGAATGACCAGCCTCTTTATCTATGAACCTGTGGGACGCTCAGAGTGCCTGAAAAAAGGGGGATTTTTTTGCTGGACCGTACGGCCACCTGGTGCAAAAAAAGAAAAGAAAAAAAGAAAAAGAAAAAAAAGCCCTACAGAAACCTAACGTGCACGAGGCGACATCCTCCAGCAGCCCGGCGTTTTTGTGGCATTCCCTCGTGATGCTGCTGTTGAGGAGGGGACTCAAATATGTGCAGTAGGTCTAACTCTTTATATTCTACGGATCAGCTCTCACTTATCTGTCCTGCATTCCCTTTGTGTAACTTTGCATTTGATTAATTATTAAATATATTTTCACTAAGGCTCTTCTCCGTTTATTGCAAAGGGGGCATGGTTAAAGATAAGCGTGTCGTCACCGGCCCCGCGCGGCCCTGTTCACACGCGCCTAACATGGATACATATCTGCACATTCAGACAAGTTCGCAGCGATTCACCAGGCTCCAGATAACAGAGACACGGGGGCGTAAAGGCGCTCAGGTTTAGGACTAGTTGCTCTTGACCTGCGTGTCCTGCTGTGGTAATGTCATGATTCCATGTAGCAGCACTGGCGCTTCTCTTTCTTAATCGAAATAAAAATATGGATTTATTTAATGAGGAGTTTTTGGGGGGTGAGAATACAAAATAGGTCTCCTTTCACATGAAGCGTACCAGGGCCATTTAGGTGAATGCGAATGTAGGAAAATATGTTACAGTATCGTTAGCTTGAATTTATCGTGAACATGTTAATCAGAATATATAAAAGGTAATAACTTGACAGATCTGGACTGCACAGGAAGAACCACTGCGAAATAATAATAACAACAATAATAATTGTAATAATTGTAATAATTATAATAATAATGAAAACCTGAGGTGAGAAGATTATTTCTTTAGCTTGTTATTAAAGGTCAGCCATGAGTTATAGTATATATATAATATATATATATATATATATATACATACATATATATATATATATTATATATATATATATATATATATATATATATATATATATATATATATATATATATATATATAGATAGATAGATATAGATATAGATATATATATATAGATATATAGATATATATAGATATATATATAGATAGATAGATAGATAGATAGATAGATAGATAGATAGATAGATAGATAGATAGATAGATAGATAGATAGATAGATAGATAGATGAGGATAGCTTTCATTAAAAAGCTATCCTGCTGAACACATTATTACTTTAACGCGTAGCTGATCGGCGAACTATTTCGAATACGTTTTTCTTCTTTTCTTCTTTGTTGTGTTGCTGTCACGTCGGGGGCCTAATCCCGTATTTTCTAAATGTTCATTAAATTAAATTAAATGTTCATTAAAGCCATACATTTCTATGCATTTCTAGCTTTTTCAGCTGATCAACTTGAGAAAAACAAACGCTGAATTGCGTCTTTAATAAAAATAAATGGTGAGTTGGAATTGAGAATTCCGCCGGAAATTCGTCGGGCTCCTCGCATTAAACACTCTCAGGCATCGGTGCATCATCACAAACGCGGGCTCTCTCATCACTCTCATCATTAGAACTGTGGAGTCTCAAAGCTTCACTGCCTCTAAATACAAATGCTACTTGAGTATAAAAAACAGTATTTTCATATTATTATTAATAATAAATCAGGTTCAATTTTTTTACTCAAAGTTATAGTTCAAAGGTTTCCTAAATAGAAAAAAGTCTAATTTAAAATGCAAAGCAAATGTGGAAAACAGCACAACAGGCACATTTAAGTAATACTATTAGCTGGGTGGTTAGCTAAAAGTAATCAGTGTAAAATAACAGCTGTAGGTAAAAGTAATGGATAAAGAAACAAAGAAGAGTGGTAGAAATGTGGCCTAGCTGAAATAGCTAAGCAAATAGAAATAACAAACATTACTGGTTTAGGAGTTAAATATATAAATCCTACAGCAAGCTTATATCTTTGTATCTATATCCATATCTATATATCTGCATAAATAATTGTAACTTCTTTTGCACCATAAACAGTGGATATTTAATGATCTACTTTGGAATGGAAAAAATACACAACACTGTTTGCTCTGATGTTATTAAATGGATTTTAAAAAAATCCTATTCAGATTTGCCTGACAGCATGGATGAAAGGGTACTTTATTTGATCTGTTTTTGTGTGTGTTATGATAATGCTGTTAGGGTATATCATATTTTTATTTTTTGGAAATATTCTAATAGTATCTCACAGGGAAGCTCACATTTATCCTTGCAAAATCCAGCACTGTTTAGACTCACACTCATAATTCCATTAGTATGCAGCAGGAATACTACAGGCCTAGTTATTTAAACAATACCATTAAACAGGATAAAATGTGTGGTTTCTTCAGAGGCCATTGCAGCTACAATATCTTTTTTTAATACACCTCATTTTAATTTGCTTAACAACTTCCCATGTAATTATCACAAAACAGTAGTTAATGACTTAAATCGAAGAATAGACTTTTAGCACTTTATATAAACATACATTACAGACATGAAACGCACACACACTCTTGAATGGTTTTACACTGAAAATGCTGGAAAATGACTTTTAAAACTTTTAGTATTTTACATATTCTGGGTCTCACATCTTTTGCCAGAGGGACAGATCTGAGACCACAGATAGTGAAAGTGTACGTTTATAAGGAGTCTGTTTTTCAATTCTATTCAAAACTTTAAAACAAAGAAGTAGAAGAAATATTTGTCGATGTGGCTTATCATTGGAGCATAAACAGTAGCATTTATTTTTATGGTAAAAGCAAATAATACCGTGCGCACTAAAAGAGGTCTAAAATAACATTAAAAATAATAGATGGCATGAATTTGATTTGACAACAGCTCACACTTTAGCTGAATTTATTACGCTTATATTCATGCTTTTCGTTAGGCTATAAAACGGCCAATTGAGTGTGTAAATGAACAAAATAGATACAGCTGCAGGTTTTACTGGTGCCTAACAAGTCACTCCACAGCACAATAATATTTTATGCTGGATAAGTGTTTTATTTCATTAGATTTCATTAGATTAGATGCACATCTGTTTGTTCTCCAGTCTTGAGTTTAAGACATTTGTCAAGAATCAAATGCAGTGAGATAAATTACTGTCATGATGAAGCAGTGTCAGTGCGCCTGGAAGTGCAACACTTTTCCTTATTTGGAAACTCATTAAACAAAGACAACACCCAATGTACTGTATAGCAACATATATATGCTTATATTTAAAAAAAATATATATATAACAGGTATATTAGAGAGACACTGACACCATTTGAAAAAAAATGTTTTTTCAATACAAATACAGATCAAAATCAGCCAATCACAACTCATCAGCCCCCACTTGGACAGTTTAAACCACTGTCTAAAAGTATGGATTGCATCAGAAAGCATACGCAAAACTGCGACTTGATCAAACAGTTTGTTAAAAACCAAAAAGCAACGACAACAAAAGCAGTTCAAACAACCAGAATAAAAGGTCAATTTATAAACATTTATACAAATATTTATAAAAATGTATAAAAATAGGCCAAGTTTGCAATTTGACCTATTTTTATATGCCTGCTCCTGTTTTTAAGCCAACTTCCACAAAAACTCTCTGATGACCTTGAAATGTTGCCCTCGGAAGAGTGTGGGATCAATAAGCAGCTGGATCATAATGTTGCAAACACCAGTGCTCGTGTGTGTGTGTGTGTCCGTGTGTGTGTGTGCGTGTGTGTGTGTGTGTGTGTGTAGAAATTGCTGTAAACAGAAGAACAAAGCCCAAAAGTCGAGCTCGTTTACTTCAAAGGAAATGTGTCTTACACCCTGTCGTCAATGTGAAAATTAAAGGTCTGAATCTCCCAGTTAAGATAAAAAACACGAACATGTTTAGCAGTTCCAGAATCCCCAGAGCTCATATCAACACACATTACACTTAACGCTCTCCTCCGCAGTGGCCACCCCTCCGAGCCTGCCTTTGTTTCTGTAAGTTTACGGAGCGTGGCGCAGACGCTACGTGCAGCCGTCGGTGTGCTGCATCACACCTCCTGGAGTTGCAGTGGAGAAGGGTGCCACTGTTTACAGACACATTTATTTACTCTATAACTCACCGATTTGACAACGTAGAGCAAGAAAGTCAAACTTTTCAAATCTCCGCTGGCCTGGTGACGGGGAGGAGGAAGACTTATTGTGAGGGCTTTTATTCACAGAGTGCAGACTTGTTCGCTGTGGAGCTCTTACTCTCACAGTGAGGAATTTTTTGAATCCTCCCTTCAAATATAAACTTGCCATTGCTTTACATTTCAAAGGCCTTGTGTTATTAATGAGAGGATACATTAATCAGTAACCCAAGTGCCATTATTATGTAGGCAAGCCCATTTCTTCATGGATGCATTGCAGTATGGGAGTCTCATTACGTCGAAAAAGACCCACATACTGAATTTATGGATGGATGAAATAACTGTGCAAGTGTAACTATGAAAGCTTGTTCTTAATATTATTAGTTAGTGTATTAGTTTCAGTCTGTTGATGCCTCTAAGGCTTAATAAACTCTCTTTATTCATTTTTCTTTGAAAGAGATGGAATCCAGATTCTCGGGAGTCCTGCTAATCATCTGGGATGTTTTTTTTTTCCAAAGGGCACCTTTCCTTTACATTGTAGTCTCAGTTTTCAGTTTCACCCAAAGATCCACAGCTGACATGGACATCTGCAATCCCCCCTCCGCCATCGCACAGACACACACACACACCGCCACCACAGTCATCATCATCACCAAAGCAAATGGCTAATCAGTCCTTACCCGGGATGTCAAATTTATGTCAGGGCCTAATCATATGCAGATTAATGACAGGTTAACCTAAACAGCAGAGCTGAGGTTGGCAAAAAGGTCCCAGAAAAAAAGGAAAGAAAAACACAAGCACATTTTAGAAATGCATTTGTTAATTTGTACATGCTGCAAGGTGAATGTGTGAGGTCGCCTCGGCTCCACGGTGCAGATAAGACCCAGAGCGGGCTGGACGACGCAGGCCTCGTCCACGTGCACGTTCCTCTCTCCTGGGCTTTGAGAGGGGCCGAGTGTTGGACAGCAATGACTTCCGACATAAATTACAATCAGGAGGAAGAGTCGGCTGCCAAGAATCTGCAAATTCGGAACATCCATATAATTTAATCATTAAAGGGACCCTTTGTGGTGGCACGATAACGCTCCGATGCAAGCAATGAGAGGTTGACCCCAATTTTTATCGAGCGGGTGTTTATGGAGTCAAAAGGTCCGTGCTTAGACGCAGCACAGGCTTGGGGGTCTTGGACCGAGGGGGTAAGGGGAAGTAGCCGCCCCAACCACGCACAGGAGAAATTCTCCACGATTAAAGAGCCCCTGATTAATCTAACGTATGTGCCAAAACTGCACATGCGGCGTATGATCCCAATTAGCCTGAAACCCAACTCTGTGCAGGCCCAGCTCCACATTAGCTCTGCCATTCTTCTCTTTGTTTTCACTGGACGCTCCCTGACAACATGCCTGTTCCACATTACATCTGCTGAGACAAATCTAACTGAAGGATGTTGATATTGATGGCAAGATATGTTGTTGTATCAGTCAATATATGGACTGATAGAAATGCGAGCGGGGCCGCTTGGATGGTAAACAGTGAAGAAGTCAACATGACTCCACTCTGTGATAGGACTGCCATTTTTTACAGATACTCTCATAGTCATTAGGCATAATGTTCTAAATATGAAATGAAGTAATTACAACATGCTGCTGTCGGTCGCCAGAGGATCTGACAGTTAACGAGCCAGCATTCAAATTACACTTGGAAATGATTAGTAAATAAAAAAAGGCAAATTGAAAAAGTTTGTAAGATAACACCACGACCACAGTGGAAGCAAATGAAATTGGTTTTTTCCTCTCAGTTTTCTGTGTTGAGAATCTAGACGTGCACTGCAGAAGTACAGCATCAGTTGATACAGAGGTCTTTACCTCTTAACCCGTTGGTTAGATAGTGGTAAAGTCAAAATAAACAACCTTCTGGGAAGAATTTGGTGTCCTCACCAGCAGGCCCAAGAGTGATTTAACAACAGTAAATGATACGCTCTTCTCTGTCTAACAGTGACATGATAAGTCATAATAATTGACCAAGGGGTTAATTATTATTTTCAAACCATCTGCGAAGATTATCTGGAAAGCAGAAATAGTGATTAGAAAGCTTTCGAAGGTTTTGGTTAATAAACTATGTGTAGCATAGATGTAGGTTCATTTGAGCATGTGCGGGTTCTTCCCTGCAAAGGAATGTCTTCATTCTGCCGTTCTGTACTGCTTTGAAATAACTGTTCTCACTCTTAATCTTCTCCCTGCTATGTCACCATGAGTCTCCTTCCCTTTTTCCGCTTCCCTGATTCCAGACATGAGTTGAAGGCTATGTCTGCTATCAGGATACACACCGCTACCTTACCTTCGAGTCGTAGCTAAGTTTCCTTCCAGCAAGAAGCACCTTTTTCTTCCGTCCACATTGTATGTTGGTGCTTGGTGGTGGTGCTAACTCTCCTGTCATCTGCCATAAAATCCCAGAGGAAGAGGTTGTGTAAGTGATGTAAGTGAAGTGAACAATGTAAAGAAATGTAGAATAACTGGAAACATAATGTTTCTATTTCTGTTTTTTCATGTCTTAGTTTGAGGACGGCTGTTGTTGTCATCACTGCACACACATCTGATTATTTGGTCCACTGCTATTTTTCATTTTCAGTAGACCCTGAAGTCCCATTCTTAAGGTGCATTGTTATTTAGTCTGTTTCCCAAGTTTTCCACCTCGACCCGTAACTTCACTGCTTTGGATCAGTCTCACCTCTGTCATCAGCCTCATTTACTGCAGCACAAGGCAGCTATTTTTGGTGGAAACGCTCTAAAAGTTGACTGTCCAACTGCAAATGACAGCCAAAGTTTTCCTCTAATCCCAGTGGGTGGAGGCAGGTGGCAGCCCACCCCAAGCCTGCTTCTGTCCAGAGAGTTATTCCTTCCTTGTGCTGACTTATGGGAGAATTGTTGGTTTGCTTGACCCTATAAAAAACATTTAGCAGGAGCTCAAAACCGAGCTAAAAGGATGGTCAGAAGACTCCAAATGATGTTATCTTAGTTTCTGATGGTTAAGTTTCCCACCTTATATAGTGATATTTGGTCGGTGCTGTGATGAACGTTGTACCCTGTGATCATGGCTGTTTTACCCAAATATCCTTTTAACTTGTAAAAATCCTGCGTCAGAAACAGTATTCCCACGTAGCTGGATTACCCTTTTGTAAATACCGTTTATGTTAAATTCACTTAAGAGAAATCAGAGCTAATCCCACTAGAAATAGGTAAGAAGTCACATCGCTTTATACTTTCCTCTCCATTAACCTCTGAACCAATGTCACTGGCAACCCAAATAGGGTTGCAATGTTCCCCCTACTTTTATAGAATTTAAATCAATTTAACAGAAAAACTGTGATGACGAAATTAATGTCCAAAACTTTATTTTTAAAGTTTAAGCCTAATGCTAGACAGGCTGCTGGTAACTAGTTGGATGTTGAGAGGTGAAGAAACTGTAAGTATGACAGAAGATGGCTTAACTTTCCAGCAATTAGAGTCCTCATATGTCACAGAAAGGTATTATTTACCTGCATTTCTCTTAGTAACATGACTGGTCCAGCCGTCACAGTGTAAACATATACTGTAAATTTAAAATAATAATAATAATAATTTGATGATTTATTTCCTACGCCGTTCTCACTTATCCTGGCAACGAGCTGCAGTCACATTAAGACATGGTGCGTTCACAGACTCTCAGCTGTACAAAATAGCTCAGAGACCTCCATTCATTATGAAGCTGAACTGTCAACACTCTGAGGCGGGAACATGAAGAGAACTGTGGGGCAACATTTGCAGTTTAAAGTGACGGGGGAATAAAGTCGTCAGTGTTCCGCCCTCCACTATTCGACTCGTGCAGTGAACAGGCACTCACTCAGGGCTGCAGGCAAAAATAAATGCTATTTTCTGTGCGCACCCAGACTTCAGAGTCACGTTCCCATAATTCAGAATGACCACTCGGAACATTCTGGCTTCCACATCCATCAGAGGGGAAATTATTTTTCTGGGAATATCATTTATTTTACTTCCACTCAATCAGAAAATGCGGATGAGAAGTAATAATATAACTAATAAGCAAGTAAGCAACAGTGCGGAACATTTTATAGAGCTCTTACTGGCCGGTATGAGTTAATCGTGGCTGTGTTAGTATCACCATATGCTCGTCTAACAGTGTTTATGGTGTTGTGCGTGTGACTGAATTTATTGGAATAATTGGTTCGGTTCAATTTCAGATCCAAGAAAACTCATTGAAACAAGTCAAAGCGTTTACACCCCGACTGCAGCTGATAGTCCAAAGATCATTTAATCACATTTTGACTTGTCGGTCCTACCATAAATAATAACTCACATTTTCTCCTGTCATCATTACCACTAGGTTAGTAGTAATTACAAAAGGAGCAAAGGACTAATTGGCAAAATTCTATAAATAGATTCTGGCTGTTATTTAATGCATGACTTTAAATCTGTGCTCTTCTTGGCAAACAAAACAAAACCTACGCTATGTTGATAAAGGGCCGTTCAGATTGGAAGATATGCTTACAAAGAGCCAAGCGTAATATCATCACCACCACCCACAGTATATTTCAGAACTAATGGTGCTAAAGTATAGCTTCCTCCTGCAGGTGTCAGGTGATTTCCTGTGGCTCAGCTCGCAGCTCAGCCACGCAGCTAAGGCGAGGAGGCATTAAACGACATAAACAAGACCACATCAGCGCACCGTCTCACCCGCCATGACGATGCTCCGTTCTCAGCCCACGCTGCCCCTCCTGCTCTCAGCTCTGCGAGCACAGTTTGTAGGAAACGTCAGCCGGCGTGATTGATTTGAGATGGGCGATTCCCTGACTTCATGCTTGTATAAAGCAAGACAGCTGTTGGGAGAAATCAAATTCCTGCAGGAGCTGGAGGAATTTTCCATCTGTTTAATGGAGTCAATGCCTTTTGCGAGATGAGTAAATAAAAAAACATGTCCGAGTTGTGGCAGAAGGTCAGTGAAACCCTCATTATATAGCAATTACAGCACAAAACCCCCTTTCCTTTTAAAATCCAGCTTGAAAGTCAATCCCACTTTCCAAAAGTAAGACATGACAGGGCAGCAATTTAACTTTGGTACAGCTTCAAGACTTACAGAAACAGAAGGGGCTGAGCCTCCTAATAAGTTTGTCCTTCACAATCACCACATCTTTTATCTTTTTCCTCAAATATCTGCACTCATTAAATGATAAATAGTTAAATGTTTAATGGTTTCAAAGGTTGGACTGTTTTCCTTTTGAGGCCCTCTCCCCCATAAAGTATACAAATTACAAATGCCCTGGAAGTTTGTCATTTCTTTCCAAGAGCTGTTTGGACAGATTCTTCACTACAAGCATATTATCACAGCATGGCTGTGTGGAAACAGCTTCACTTCTCATTAAAGCTTTCTATAATTCATTATATGTCGTGTGTTCATATGGTGAGCTTCATTTAGATGAAGCTGATAGTCTCAAGAATTTCTTCTCAGGCTAAAAGCAGCGGCCGTGCAAAAGCCCTCTGTGACTTAAGTAATACAGATTATGAAAACAGATGAAACCCAAGAAGCGGAAACTTAGTTTGAATAGCAAAGAAACACTGTGAGAAAACATTAGAGCCTTCAACGCTACTGCGCTTTTGACTTTTGATTCTTATCATTCAGTAGAACTCTAGTGGTGGCAAAGCTAAGCACAATGTGTTTAGCTGAGAAAGTATTATCTTGAGTTATATTGTTATCTTAAGTAGTTTAGTCGAGGTTTGTGTACTCAGTGCAAACAGGTGGGTCAGAAGAAGAAGCTCCTCTGAACACTTCATTCTCTGATGGGTTGTTTTCTTGTGGAGTAAAAACCATCCATCTGTGTGCGTCCAACACTGTCTCCAAAACTGTCAGCATATTGGATTCTCAACTTTACATTTACAGGAAACATATTTTGTCTAAAATAACTTTACAAAGTTCAACAGACTTTGTAAAGTCATCACAACTGTTTTAAATATATAATCGCCTTTATGCAGTTATTATATGTATTCAAAACACATTGGTTTATAAGTAACGTTACAGACCACACAAATGATTCAAATTCACCTGCTTAACACCTGCATTAATTATGATTGGAGCAAAGCAGGAAGTGAGGATGGACTAATGGGAATAGTAAGCCTTTGCCCAGCATGATAAGAAGTAAAAAAAAAGTGATAGTTATTAAATATCTATCTATCTATCTATCTATCTATCTATCTATCTATCTATCTATCTATCTATCTATCTATCTATCTATCTATCTATCTATCTATCTATCTATACTACATTTACTACATTTAACAGCAACCACGTGTATGTAAACATTTCCATTTTTATAATAATAGGGACATTTATTTATTTGTTTATTTACATTGAATAAAGAGGAAAAATGACATAAAATGGAAATCTGAGAGCTGTTGACAACTCGTGAGGTGATTTTGTTTCTTTAGGAAGTTTAAAAGCTGTTTTTCATGATTTTGCTGATATAATTTCCTTGCAACATAAAAGCAACAACAACAAGAACGTGTACAACAATTATATTAAAATTGAAGTTGCTTATCCAACCAACATTAACTTAAGTAGTAAGAAAGAATTCATGTTTTTTCTTATTGCTTTTAGTCATTTACAGTAAATCTAATCCTACATTATGATCAGAAACTCCTTATTGTGCCTTCTGTCGCAAAAGTTTCTTTGCTGCCAAGAGCTTTAAATAACTGCAATGAAATATTATACAGTATATTAATGTGTGTCTTTGGAAAAGCATTGTTTTGACTTTAAAAGCAGAAATGCTGGTCCTGAGTCTAAAACCCACAGTGACAAAATAAAATCTGATAAACCTTGGAGAACCACTGGCTACTGCTCCTTAAGCTTTTTGTTTTGAATGCATGCTAAGAATAACTAAAGGCAACACTAATAACAACACAGATTAAAGCTGATATACGACTTTTGTCAACTCGGGTTACATCTTATTTGGACCAAAATGGCTCAACATTCAGAGAAAAGTCCTCTGAAAGGCTTTAATAGTAAAATCAACATGAAACATGTTTTTCCTTTCTGACAGGGAAGACAGTGATGATTTATACATGGGTGCAAACATGTCTGTGAATGAACAAATTACTCCCTTTACACCTATTATAAGTGCAAGAAATGTTTTCATAATTTATAGTACTGTGACAGCTTGACTGCAGCTGCATCATATTATTGCAATTATGAGTAATTCTGTAAACTAATGTCAAAGATATAAGGAAGAAAATGCAGATCTGGCATTGGTCACAATCAAGATTTATTTTTAAGGCTTTCAGGCTGCAGCATTACAACATGTCACAACAACTGGTTTCTGAACATTAAATGGATTCCACAGCTCTACAAGAAGTTGAAAAAACATGCACAAAACAATCTTATTCTCCAATATCCGGCAATTGTTTTTAATTTTACAGCCTTCTGTTCTGTGTCCAATCCTCTTTTATTTGGTTTGATTGCAGCCTGTTGGAATATTCAGCACAGATTAAAATAGCAGAGGGGCTTGGGTGGTTGTCGACTGGAAGACACAACCGTAGTAATCTTCCAGATGTGCCTCACATGGCTCTGGAATCAGTGGGGAAGTTTCCTTGCAGGCCTTTTTTGGATTTCAGAGAAAACAATCAGAAACTCCTGGCACAGGAACTGTAAGTAATTCAATGATGGCCTTGGAGACAGTAACGAGAGGTGACAGTTATAATCAGCATTGTATAGCCGTGACTAGTGGCGAGATACGTGAAAGAGATTCCTTAACATAGATGTAGAAGAGCTGTATGGAAAACATGTTAGATACGACTTGAATATAAGTGATGGATCTAATCTCCAGTCATGGCTTTATGATCTGTTCATCAGTGCTTCTAATTTGAGACGACTATCCTCCAAAATGACATCTGTTTATGTTCATATTAAAAAGCCCTTTAATGACCTCAGTAATTACAAGCCTTGTCTTTTTGTTGAAAGGATAAAGGAGAATAGTGTGATGTAGCACAACAACAAAGGAGGAGGTTGGGGTAGATGGAGGGTCGGTAAAACGTTGCACTATAATACCTGTTTGTTTTTCCTTCAGTCTGTGCTGGTTTATTGTATTTATTGCAGTCTAGTTATTCCCTGTTCTAACTATGTAGTAACCAGTGAAACCATCATGACCAAGTATTTTGTGGTGCAGTCTAACCAGCTGCACATATTGTAGATATGTTTGCATTGGTCATGTTTTTTTTTTTTTATGAATGAATTTAGCTCAATAACCCTGTTATACAAGAAATATAACAGTGATAGTAACAGGTGAGACAGTTGGTAACATGTTGGTTTGGAGTCATGGTTGCACTCACTCGCTTCTCTGGTTTTCTAATCATTAGAAGGCTGAAGCTTGTTCATTTTCCTACTAATGGGATGTGCTCATGTAAATAATATACAGTAGATACATTACAGGCTAGTAGACCTATTTGGACCCACAACTCCTTTCCGAGCAGCAACTTCCAAGCAAACCTGCAGTTGTTCTAATGCCCCACTGTGGCTGTGCTCAAGAGTGACTCAGTCTCCACAGGCTTTTATGTTGAAATACCCAAAAGAATATTTACAGACAAATACAAAAAAAAATTTTTTCTTTATGGATGGTTACCCCCTTCACTGGCTCTTCATTGTAGCTCATGTCACATAATTGGGAGCCCCCCCCACATAATCAATGTGACAGCTTGCTAAACAAGCGTGCTAGTATTTGTCGATAACTTAGCATTCCAACCTCTTGTTCAAATATGCAACTCTCAAAAAAGATTACACTGCAAGACTGGGAAGACTAATGTTGAATTTTCAGATGACCACAATAACCATAATAGTAGTATTATAATATAATATATGACCTGTAAGCGACTTGTAGTTCAGCGCAATCAACTACCACAAAATTTCGGTAAACAGAAATAAAACATTTGGATAACAAACGGCACTTTTTCAGGAGTAATACATGTAGCAAGTTCAGCTTGAATCAATATTCTGGTCACAACATACCAACTCTTATTGTTAATATTAATATCCAAAACATACATCACAGTTTACAGTTGTCACAGATGTTACAGCTGTTCAGTTTTCATGTGAAATTATGAGACTAGCAACATTTTTTCTTCTTCAAACTTCATTTTGAAAACGGGCTGAACTGATGTCTCACTGCTCATGTTGATTTTTTGTGAACACATTTACAGGTCCTAACCATTGAATGACCAATTCAAATTATAAACACAAGATATAATAAATTGGAATTATCATTTAATCCACTGTGCTCAAGCAGTTTATGGTGGCAATAAAACCTTTTTATTGGTTTTGATCTACATTTAGACCTTTCTAAATATTTTAAATAGAAACCAGCCATGAATAGTTGGAGCGGTTCTAGCTCCAGGGTGACTCCTGAAGAAACTTCCTGCTTCTGGTTGACTGAGGATGAAAATTGTTTGAATAGCTTTAAGGCAGCATGCAACACAGGTTAACATTGAGACTATTTTATTGTTTGTCCCTGCTGCCTCACCACCTTCACCTTTAAGTCCTACACGGACATGTCTGTAAAGGGAAAAAAATAGATTAAAATGATACGGTGCTTAAACTTGCAAAAGATTCATGACCTGTTAACACAGTGGGGGGCAAAGTCCGATATGCCAGCGCATCCTATTAAACCCAGGCAGGGTGTGCATTAAGGAGCTGGTTCTCTTAAACATACTGATCAAAATATTAATGGTCCCTTATAAACACTGTGCCTTTATCTGACGGGGATTTACTTTATAAAGACCTTAATCCAAGAGCGCAGAGCAGCTCTGCTCATTAGTACTGGCCTTTAACTCACACTCCAGGATGACATACACACAGGTGGACGCTGAGCCCAGAGTGACTATTGTGTTTATGTTATCTTTTCATAAGCTTTGTTTGAAATTTGTCAGACTGCATCACTGTTTAACCATATGCCAGTCAAACCTCACATCCCCAGATGGGTGCCTTTCTGCTAACCCTGCCCAAGGCTGTTCAGCCACACAACTTTTCTCCTGCATCCAGAGCACAAAAACACTATGCTGACTCAAATTTCCTTTTAAATGGAAGCGTATGCTGCCTACATGCAAAGGTTTAGGTCCCCCCATGATAGCTGCAGAGAAGCTGACAAGACAACACTGTAAACGTCTGGTTACAGGAAATGTGTATCAAACGTGCAAGCATGTTGTCCTGCTATAAACCTACACAATCAAGTGTAGGTGAAGAGTGAACAGTGAGGTGAATTCTCAAATGTATTTCAAATGTTGCATTGGCAACTGACAGTCCAGAGGCGTAATCGTTCAATGGTATAATGATCCAAAGCACCCCAGAAAATCAACAGCAGAATGGCTTAAAAAAAAAAG